>NC_141879.1:210139772-210442803 GCF_056163025.1 Triticum urartu | reverse complement strand
AGACGTTCTGCCTTTCCGAATAAAGAAACCACCCACGATCTCTCCCACGACGCCGCATTCAACGCGTGCCGTTCGGGGAGGGCGCGGTGGATACGGGGAGAGATACGGCGTAACCCAGGCCGCGCGTGCCTGTGCCCTGTTTTGGGCCTGGCCCAACAGCGCTCGGCACCGTGTATGGCCCAGGCCCGGGGGCTCCTGTCGGTGTACTAGAGTAGGGGTACCCTAGTATCCCGAACTTGTGCACGGGCAGTCGCAGCATCCCGCGGCAAGGCTTGCCGGGTGACCGCCAAGGTCCTGCGTGGTTCCTTTGGAGCCATTCAAGGACAAAGTATCCAAGCTAAGGAGACAAGACCCCGGCAAGAGGAGCTTGCCGGGAAGGCCAACCAAGGCATCTCAAGGAACTTGCCGCGACGCGCCACGCATCCCGGCAAGGCCCGGTGAGCGACAAGCTCCCGGACGCGACAAGACAACGACCGCGGCAAGCCACCACTTTGTGCCCGCGCTCCAGCACATCCACCAATGTGTCGCTCTGGGACCCTTCTAGGTGTACGTGGCGGGAGGCTGTGCAGCTAGCGGTGCGCGGTGGCAAGTGGCGCTGACAAGATTGCCATCGTGACGAGCGGTGGCGTCCCTGACGGTCCCTTTTGCACTATTTAGGCGACGCAGACGGGCATTTAATGCCCTTGTCCCCTGCCGTCAGGGTTAGGTATGATACACTGTAGCAGGTAGCTATACCAACCGCAACACCTTTCCATTTTTACCCTTGTCTACGTTGCCACCTGTCGGTGACCCCTTGAGCATATAAAAGGAGGCCCATGCGCAACGTAGGGAGAGAAGAAAAAGAGAACACTCACGCTCGGTCTCGTTAGCTGCTGGGGTGTACTGTAGCACTCCGCGCTCCCGAGCAAGAACTCAATACAAACCACAAAGCAGGAGTAGGGTTTTACGCATCCGTGCGGCCCGAACCTGGGTAAACCGCTCGTGTGCTTCGCCTCGATCCGCTCTTCGTGCGACCCTCGCCCCCGCCGAACCGAAAGGGACTCGGTCCGCCGGTTCCATAGGTGCTCGTGGATTAGTCCCCCGACACTTGGTTTTGAAAGCGGTTCTCCATTCGTCACCCTCTTGTATGCGGATTTGATAGTAACCACTCTTAAGATCAATTTTGGAAAATATAGTGGCACCACTAAGTTCATCTAGCATATCATCTAGGCGTGGAATGGGATATCGATAGCGAACGGTGATAGCATTGATAGGTCTACAATCGGAGCACATGCGAAAGCTACCGTCACGTTTTGGCACAAGAATGACCGGTACGGCACAAGGGCTCAAACTTTCACGCACATGTCCATGGTCTATGAGATGCTTTACTTGCCTTTGAATTTCTTTGGTTTCTTCGGGGTTGACACGGTAGGGAGCTTTGTTTGGAAGCGGTGCTCCGGGGATGAGGTCGATGCGGTGCTCAATGCCTCGTAGTGGAGGTAGTCCCGGAGGTAGCTCATCGGGGAAAACATCTTGAAATTCCTGCAATAGAGAAGATAACACCAAAACATCCTGAAACATCTTGAAAACATCTTCTCCGGCACCTTATAGGGGCCGGAGTCAGCATCTTCGTCAGAAGAGCGTCTGCGGGGCCTTCGGGGAAGGTAGCCGGACAATCGATCTGTCCGGCCATCTTCTGCCAGTCCTGTCAAAATTACGGGAGTTTAGATCCCGCATAGAGCCAATCTATATATATAAAACAAATATCCTGTAACAGGCAAAACAACTTACCGCACTGGCGTGGCGCTTCGCGCTGAATCCGCGATCCTCAGTAATGGGGGGAGGGACCGCGGTGCCCTTGAACAGCACCCTCCAGGCATCTTCATGAGTCGTGTCGAAGAGCCTGTTCAGAGTTCGGTGCTGCGCCGGATTGAACTCCCACAAGGTAAACTCCCGTTGTTGGCACGGGAGTATCCGGCGAACGAGCATAACCTGGACTATGTTGACAAGCTTGAGCTTCTTATCCACCATGTTCTGAATACATGACTGGAGTCCGGTCAACTCTTTTGAATTACCCCAGGACAGGCCCTTCTCTTTCCAGGAGGTGAGCCGCATGGGGATGCCAGATCGGAACTCGGGGGCCGCTACCCATGCGGGGTCGCGCGGCTCGGTGATATAGAACCACCCTGATTGCCACCCCTTTATGGTGTCCACGAAGGTGCCCTCGAGCCATGTGATGTTGGGCATCTTGCCCACCATGGCGCCTCCGCACTCCTCCTGGCGGCTGCTCACTACCTTCGGCTTGACATTGAAGGTCTTCAGCCATAAGCCGAAGTGGGGCTTGATGCGGAGGAAGGCCTCGCACACGACGGTAAACGCCGAGATGTTGAGGATGAAGTTTGGGGCTAGATCATGGAAATCCAGGCCGTAATAAAACATGAGCCCCCGGACGAAGGGATGGAGAGGGAATCCTAGTCCGCGGAGGAAATGGGTGAGGAATACCACCCTCTCATGGGGCTCGGGGGTGGGGATGAGCTGTCCCTCATTTGGGAGCCGGTGCACGATGTCGTCGTGCAGGTATCCGGCTCTCCTTAGTTTCTTGATGTCTCCCTCCGTGACGGAGGAGACCATCCACTTGCCTCCCGCTCCGGACATGGTTGGAGAAGGTTGAGATGGAAGTGAGGACTTGGGCGCTAGAGCTCGAGTATGCGGGAGCGGATGAGCAGAGGGGGAAGAAGGCGTGGATAGAAAGGTGAATCCTTATCCCTTTATATGGGCGGACGAAATTAAACGTCCCCACTTGCCTAGTAAAACTCGCTTATCCCCCAAGCGCCGCAATTGATGGCGCGGTTGGGTTACCCACGCCCGTATTGATGAGAATCCCGTAATAAGGGGACACGATCTCTGCTTTGACAAGACGTGTCAAAAAACTGCCTCGCGTTATGAGCGGGGCTGGTTAAAAGGAACGGTTCGAATAATCACCGGGCCATGACATAACGTCATGCTGTCAAAACAAGCCAGCAAATTAGATCTGCGAAAAAACATTATTCTCTCTACGGTGAAATGTGGGACTTATTTTGCAGGGTCGGACACTATCCTCGTATTCAACTTCTTCTGTAATGTATTCGGAGAAGGAACCCGCCTTGCAATGCCGAAGACAACTGTGCGCCGGACTCATCGTCATTGAAGCCTGGTTCAGGGGCTATTGTGGGAGTCCTGGATTAGGGGGTCTCCGGACTGTTAGACTATGAAGATACAAGATTGAAGACTTCGTCTCGTGTCCGGATGGGACTCTACTTGGCGTGGAAGGCAAGCTAGGCAATACGTATATGGATATCTCCTCCTTTGTAACCGACCTTGTGTAACCCTAACCCTGTTCGGTGTCTATATAAACCGGAGGGTTTTAGTCCATAGGACAACAATCACAACATACAATCATACCGTAGGCTAGCTTCTAGGGTTTAGCCTCTCTGATCTCGTGGTAGATCTACTCTTGTAACACCCATATCTTCAATATTAATCAAGAAGGACGTAGGGTTTTACCTCCATCAAGAGGGCCCGAACCTGGGTAAAACTTCGTGTCCCTTGCCTCCTGTTACCATCCGGCCTAGACGCACATTTCGGGACCCCCTACCCGAGATCCGCCGGTTTTGACACCGACAATGACCTACGATCAAATGTTCTCATTTGACTCCTAAGTCAATATACTCATATATAGATGACCTAGTCATCGCCAATTGCTTGATAGATGCTAGAATTGGTTGTGCATGCTTCGCCACATATTTCATTTGCCATTTTATTATGTGAGCATGTTGGTTGCATAATTTACTCATTCGAGGACATCCACTTGTTGTTTTGATTGTTTGGTTCCTTTTTATTTTGCCAAGTGGATGGACAAGAATGCATAAGAACCTTCTTTAGCTATCTATGCTTTTCTTGTCTCAAACTCTATTCATGCTACATCACAAAGTTTGATCAAGTCAGATTCGAACCACTCTGAGTGAGGAGCACTCGGAGTCCCCGATTCGTCATAGACTTAAACTTCCAAAACTTCTTTGTGCGTTTCGGTCTGACTGATTCATCCATTTCGGTCATACCGAGATCACTAAGTTGATCTAGGTTTTCAATCTCAGTGCAACCGATTTGAACTTTTCGGTCACACCGACAGGGTCAGGCTATATATATCCCCGGGCGAAAATTTGAAAAAATTTCCGAACCCCTTCGCCCGCGCTCAGCCTGCTCTGCCTCCCTGGGTCTCCGGATCGTCCTCCTCATCGCCAGCTGCCTCCCACCGCTGGTCTCCACCGCCGTCAACGAAAATCGTCTCCGACGTTGCCGCCGTAGCAGGTCCATCGCCGCACTTAGGGTATGGACTTGATCCTTGTGCTAATCTCACTCAGATTCCTAGCACATTGTTTTGCCATGTATCTTGCCACGATTGAAATCATTCTATCCAGCGAAATCACTCCGTAGTTTAGTTGTGGATTGAAAATTTAGGGCTAGGTTTCCGCCGAAATCATCTCGGGCCAACCGAGTTGTTGAAATCGGTTCCACCGATTTGGCTAAGGCCATTGCACATGTGATTCTCGGTCTGACCAAGAATTGCAAATCGGTGTGACCAAGTTCAATACTTTGTGAAACCCTAGCAGTCTCGGTGCCACCGACAGACCGAGTTCACTAGTTTAGGTTCCACAAGCTGCTTCGGTATCACCGAGTTTTCAAATCAGTAGATTCGAAATGCTTTCTGTGGAAAACTAAAACTAAGTTTTTAACTTATTCTTTTGCAAAAACCTCTATACTTTGTGATGCTCATCCAATCTACCTCATCTATAATCTATTCACAGGGTCTGCTGTCAGTATTTCCATCATGTTAGATCAGAGTGAGAGCCAGAACAAGTCTGAGGAGCAAGTCAACATGAGTGAGGGCACTAGTCCCTCTAGCAGCTTTGATGAGGGAAGCAGGAGTACACCCAGCAACTTGCCTAAGGCAGCCACCAGGACCAGAAAGAAGAGAACCTCCGATTCTGAGGATGAGGACTATGTGGCTGTTGAGGAAGAGGCCACCTCAAAGAAGAAAGTTCTAGAAAAGGAATATGACATAGCTTCTACCACTAAGCCAAAAATGAAGACAAAGATTCCTGCCAAGAGAGTTCCTATGTCAAAGGCCAGAGCATCCACTCCTGAAACCCCCAAGCCACCAGAAGAGGCAGTTGGAGAAGGCAAGAAAAGGAAGGAAAGGGTCAAGAAGACCACTGCCAGAGTTCTTGGCAGATCCTCAATTATGAGAGATTCTGAAGAAGAGGAAGAGGAAGAGAATGCAGCACGAACACCCAAAGCTCAAAAGCTTATGGGAGATGCTATAAGGGCAGGGGCTGCTCCATCTAAGCCCAAAACTGCTCCTAAGATTACTGTTCCAGCTCCAAAGCCAAAACCGAAGAGGAGCACCAGGAACATCCCTACTGAGGAGAAGAACAAGGCCCCAGTGCCTCAAGCTACTGAAGAAGAAGATGATTCTATTGTTTTGAGGAAGTTGAAGCCCAAAATTCTAGATCACAATGATGCTCATCAAGTAGCAGAGAATATGAAAATCAGGAAGGCTTCAGGATTGAGGCTATGGAGAGAGTCTGATCCATATGCCACCAGGAGAAGGACTGCTGTGGACTACAGGTTCCATACAAAGGAACATCAGGACTTCTATGAGACAGTGTTACTTGACAAGAAGCCCATAGTGTGTGACATGAGATGGGTTGATT
Organism: Triticum urartu; assembly: GCF_056163025.1. Classification (NCBI taxonomy): domain Eukaryota; kingdom Viridiplantae; phylum Streptophyta; class Magnoliopsida; order Poales; family Poaceae; genus Triticum; species Triticum urartu. Next base: position 210,437,071 of record NC_141879.1, on the reverse strand, counting down.
GGAAATTCATTGAGGAAAATGAGGATCACTTCCATGGTGTATATGACAACTTCAAGGCATGTGGAGTCGATGAGTTTGTGGCTCAGAAGCTCACAAAGTGGAATGATGAGCTTATTATGCAGTTCTACTACACATCTCATTTCTACCCAGATGGAAGGATTGTCTGGATGTCTGAAGGTACTAGGTACCAGTCAACGGTTGAAGAATGGGCAAAATTGATCAATGCTCCTGAGGAGAATGAAGATGACTTGGATGTCTATGCCAATAAGAAGAAGGATCACAACACCATGGCACATATGTACAAAGAGATCCCAGATGCTGCTCTTGAGACACACAAGTTTGGATCAGTACATTACCTTCTGTCAGGCTTGCCAACAATCAACTGGATCCTCAGGCACACTCTCTTGCCAGAGTCAGGTGATCACAAGATGATCAGAGGCCATGCAATTAACCTGCTTCACATATTTGATGTGCCTCAAAAGTTCAAAGTCATGAGCCTAATTGTGGAAACCATAAAGAGAACAGCTGCGGATCAGAAGAGAAGTTGTGGGTATGCCCCACAGATCCAGGAGCTAATCAACTCCAAGATGGGCACTGACACATACCTCTTGGACAAGGAACACATGCCCATCTACCCAGACTTTGAGGACAACACTGTGGTGATGGATGAGAATGAACCATCTTCTGTGCAAGCAGAAGCAAAGAGGGAGAAGTCAAGGACTAAAAAGGCTGTAAAGATGCCAACCACTGATGAGGCATCTCAGTACCTTCTAAAGAGCAAGCAAGATCATCTTGGCTACTTGATTGCCTCCACTCTAAGGATTGAGAAGGGATTGGCCACCCTGACTCAAAACCAGGAGAGCTTGGAGAGGATCGTGGAGCAGAAGTTCGATGATTTAGATGTGAAGGTCACCGAGATACAGTCAGTTGTTGAGCAACTTCAGGATGAAGTGCAGGAGAAGAAGGGCAAGTCTACCACTGATGCTTTTGCTAGAGTGCCCAGAGGACAGAGATCTGCTGCAGTGCCAGTTACAGACACCAGAGCAACTTCATCTGCACCAGCTACAGCTTCAGTGCCACTAGCTCCAGCACCCACTCCACCAGCTCCATCTACATCAACTGATGCCTTCGTCCTTGGAGTTTTATCTACACCACCACCTGAAGACCAAGCCTGAGAGTCGATCTAGCACTATGCATTTTTATGAACTTTTTGGAACTTGTTGCCAAAGGGTGAGAAAATGTATAGATCATAGGCTTCGAGAGAGAGAGTGTGTTGCTTTTTATTCTCTCTTATTGTTTGGTGGTTGAACTTTGTTTATTTGCTTGTTTGAGATACTTTATGCTTGTGTGTGATACTTGGATGATCATGTGTTTGATCATATGCTACCTTAATGCTTGTTGGATGACATTATCCTTTTATATCCCCATATGATCATTCACTTTGCTTGGTGATGAGTGCATGTATTTAATTATTATTATTTTGAGCGCTCCACCAAGATGTATGTGACGTGGAAGAGTAACCTAGATTCTAACTCATTGTGCATTGTAGTCCAAATCAAATCTTAAACTATGCACAAATTTAGGGGGAGCTCTTGCTTTTCACATACTTCTCAAAGCAACAATGTTTTTCATTCTTATTATCATTTGTCAAAGCTTTGATCTATATGTTGTCATCAATTACCAAAAAGGGGGAGATTGAAAGTGCAACTATCCCTAGGTGGTTTTGGTAATTCCTAACAACATATAGCTCATTGAGCTAATGCCATTTCAAGATTAATATCTCAGGAAAGCTCAATGATTGGCATGGTATGGATGAGAAAAGTGGACCCCTCAAGAGGAACACCAGAAGTATACCTGCTGAAGAAAAGAACAAGGCCCCAGTGCCTCAGGCTGAAGAAGAAGATGATGAGTCTCTTATTTTGAGAAAATTGAAGCCCAAGATTCCAGACCACAATGATGCTCATCCAGTCGTTGAGAACATGCACATCAAGAAAGATTCAGGACTGAGATTGTGGAGAGAGTCTGATCGTTATGTTGTGAGGAGGAGGACTGTAGTTGACTACTGGTTTCATACAAAGGAACATCAAGACTTTTATGAAACTATTCTGCTTGACAAGAAGCCCATCGTCCGTGACATGAGATGGGTTGATTGGGAATACATCCAGGAGAATGAAGATCACTTTCCAGGAGTTTATGACAGCTTCAAAGCATGTGGAGTAGATGAGTTTGTTGGATAGAAGCTCACAAAATGGAATGATGGGTTGATCATGCAGTTTTACTCCACTGCTCACTTTTACCCAGATGGGAAGATCATATGGATGTCAGAAGGTACTAGGTACCAATCCATAGTTGAAGAATGGGCAAAATTGATAAATGCCCCAGAAGAACATGAAGATGACTTGGATGTGTATGCCAAGAAGAAGGACCACAACACTATGGCTAACATGTACAAGGAGATCCCAGATAAAGCTTTGGAGACTCACAAGCTTGGATCTGTACATTTCTTGTTGTCTGGTCTGCCTACTATCAACTGGATCCTAAGGCACACTCTGCTACCCAAGTCAGGAGATCACAAGATGATTAGAGGGCACTCTATCAACCTGCTACAGATTTTTTATGTCCCTCAGAAGTTCAAGGTCATGAGTCTGATTGTAGAGACAATCAAGAGGACTGCTGCAGACCAGAAGAGAAGTTGTGGGTATGCTCAACACATTCAGGAGCACATCAACTCCAAGATGGGCACAAGAACTGAAAGTGCAACCATCCCTAGGTGGTTTTGGTAATTCCTAACAACATATAGCTCATTGGGCTCATACTATTTCAAGATTAATATTTTAGGAAAGATCAATGTTGGCATGGCATGGATGAGAAAAGTGGACCCCTCAAAATGCTAAGGACAAAAGGATTGGCTCAAGCTCAAAGCTCAAGACTCTACATTTTCTATTTTAGTGATCCAAGATCACATTGAGTCTATAGGAAAAGCCAATACTATCAAGGAGGGATGAGGTGTTGCTTAATGAGGCTCTTGCTCAAAATGCTTAGTGATATGCTCCAAAGCCCTCAACTACTTTCTCACATCCACATATGACCTAAACCAAAAGTCAAACTTGGCCCCACCGATTCTTTCTATCTGACGCCACCGAGTTCAGATATCATAGACACTGCCACAAACCCTAGGCAAATCGGTCTCACCGATAGGGATCTCGGTCTCACCGAGATGGGATTGTAATCTCTGTGTTTCCCTTCGTAACGTTTCGGTCCCACCGAGATGAGCGATCGGTCCCACCGAGATTGCAATGTAAACTCTCTGTTTCCCTTTTGTAACATTTCGGTCTCACCGAAATGAGCGAATTGGTCCCACAAAGTTTACCTAACCAACTCTCTGGTTAGCTTATTACCAAAATCGGTCTCACCGAGATTACGTTATGCCCTAACCCTAACCATATCGGTCCTGCCGAGTTGCATGTTGGTCCCACCGAAACTCCTAACAGTCACTAGCTTTGCTGAATGGGTCCGACCGAGTTTATCAATTCGGTCCCACCGAGATTGGCAAGTTGTGTGTAACGGTTAGATTTTGTGTGGAGGCTATATATACCCCTCCACCACCTCTTCATTCGTGGAGAGAGCCATCAGAATGAACCTACACTTCCAACTTACCTTTTTCTGAGAGAGAACCACCTACACTTGTGTTGAGGCCAAGATATTCCATTCTTACCATATGAATCTTGATCTCTAGCCTTCCCCAAGTTGCTTTCCACTCAAATCCTCTTTCCACCAAATCCATATCCTGTGAGAGAGAGTTGAGTGTTGGGGAGACTATCATTTGAAGCACAAGAGCAAGGGGTTCATCATCAACACACCATTTGTTACTTCTTGGAGAGTGGTGTCTCCTAGATTGGCTAGGTGTCACTTGGGAGCCTCCGACAAGATTGTGGAGTTGAACCAAGGAGTTTGTAAGGGCAAGGAGATCTCCTACTTCGTGAAGATCTACCGCTAGTGAGGCAAGTCCTTTGTGGGCGATGGCCATGGTGGGATAGACAAGGTTGCTTCTTCGTGGACCCTTCGTGGGTGGAGCCCTCCGTGGACTCGCGCAACCGTTACCCTTCGTGGGTTGAAGTCTCCATCAACGTGGACGTACGATAGCACCACCTATCGGAACCACGACAAAAACATCCATGTCTCCTATTGCGTTTGAATCTTCCAAACCTGATATAGGATGAAATCCTAGAGGGGGATCTTTTCACACTTGGAGGGGGAAAAGGGCAAACTCTCAAGAACACAAAGAGGAAATCACTCAAACAATTCCCCAATTACACATCCACTAGGATAGCAACATAAGATCCACAAGTCACAAACACAATCAAAGGAAAGATACAATGGCAAAGTTCTTCCCACTCCTAGGAGATGAGGTCTTGAAGATAGTATTCTCCTAGAGAAGGTCTTGAAATACACTAGGATTCTTCCCAAAGGGGCCTTGATTCCACAAGTGGGAAGGTAGAAGGAGCAAAGCTCACAAATATCTCATCTCATACTTTGCTAACCCTAAAGATAGCCCTAGGTACGGTTTATATAGTCTTGGGGTCGAAGTAGATGAAGAGGGGCTCAGATTGGGGATCTTAGCCGTCCATCCTGGGAGGCCCGTGCGCACGGGGTAAGTTGGCCCCGTGCGCACGGGGGTCCCGTGGACATGGTACAGGCCCGTGCGCACGGGGTGCTCCAACGTCAACTCCCTGGATAGCCCGTGGGCACGGGGTCTCGGGGGCCCGTGCGCATGGGGTCACCTGGGACTTCCAGTTTTGCTGCTGTTGCACTCCGTCTTGGTCCGCGTGGCCTTGGGGTGGTTCCTCTTCTCCTTGGGGGTGCTCCTGAGCCCGTTGGTGGTGTTCCTCTTCGTACCTAATGAGACATAGCGTATCTTGGTGAGGTAGCAACAATGTTCCATTCGTATCCATATGCAAACTAAGTAGGAAGGAGCTCACCTCGGTTTCCAAAGCACGTGCTCTAGCTCTTGTTATAGGTCCACGTGGGGCTTGATGTGTCGGTGTAGAGTCCATGGGGATGATGGAAGGATGCTCCGCATCATCTCCCCCCCCCTTGGGAGAGATCCGTCCACGGATCGTGATCTTCATCACCATGGTACTTGGCCAAGTCTTTGATGTTGAATGTGTCGCTCACATTGTACTTGTCTCGTGGGATGTCGACCTTGTAGGCTTTGTTGTTGTAGCGTGCGAGTACCTTGAATGGGCCATCGGCTCTTGGAAGTAGCTTGGACTTGCGCTCCTTGGGAAAACGATCCTTGCGTAGATGTACCCAAACTAGGTCACCCGGTTGGAACACCATTGGGGACTTGTTGGAGTTGCGCTTGGTTGCGAGTCGTTGTACTTGGCGCTCTATGGTGTGCCTTGTATCTTCATGCATCTTCTTGAGGTGGTTCACTCGGTCGCTCGCGTCCATGTTGATGCGCTCTTGTAGTGGTAGAGGAAGAATGTCCAATGGGGACAATGGGTTGAATCCATAGACGACCTCGAAAGGGGACTTGCCGGTAGTCGAATGTCTTGCACGGTTGTAGGCGAACTCGGCGATTGGGAGACACTCCTCCCAGTCCTTGATGTTCTTCTTTATCAAGACTCATAGTAGAGTGGAGAGTGTACGGTTCGTCACCTCCGTTTGGCCGTCGGTTTGAGGGTGGTACACCATGGAGAAGAGTAACTTCATTCCGAGCTTGGCGCATAAGGTCTTCCAAAAGTAACTCAAGAACTTGACGTCGCGATCCGAGACAATTGTCCTTGACATTCCATGAAGACGTAATATTTCCCTACAAAACAAATTTGCAACATGTGAAGCATCGTCTATCTTGTTGCAAGGAATGAAATGAGACATTTTGGAGAAACGGTCCACAACGACAAATATGGAATCTTTCCCATTTCGAGTTCTAGGCAAACCAAGTACAAAGTCCATGCTAATGTCTTCCCAAGGTTGGTATGGAATTGGTAAAGGCATATAGAGACCATGAGATTGAGCTTTGGACTTAGCTTTGCGACATGTAGAACACCGGTTGGTGAAACGATTGACGTCCCGAAACATCTTTGGCCAAAAGTAACTCTTCGAGAGCGTGGTGAACGTCTTGTCGCGTCCGAAGTGTCCCATTAAGCCTCCTCCATGGGATTCCTGCAAAAGCAACAAACGAAGGGATGACTCGGGGATGCAGAGTTTGTTAGCTCTCATAAGATAGCCATCGTTGATGTAATAGCGTTCCCAAGATGTATTCGACAAACACTTGGCATAAGGAGTAGCAAAAGTTGCATCATGCTCATACAAGTCTTTGATATGCTCGAAGCCAATGACATCTAACTCAAGTTGCGTGACAAGCATGCATATGCGGGAAAGAGCATCCGCTACGATGTTTTCTTTATCCTTGATGTACTTGATGACATAGGGAAAAGACTCAATAAATTCACTCCATTTAGCATGACGCTTGTTCAACTTAGTTTGACCCTTAAGATACTTGAGGGTCTCATGATCGGTATGAATGATAAACTCATGGGGACGAAGGTAATGTTCCCATTCATGCAAGACACGGACTAAAGCATATAACTCTTTGTCATAGATAGGGTAATTGAGTTGCGCTCCGGAAAGTTTCTCACTAAAGTAAGCTATGGGGCGCTTCTCTTGCGTTAACACACCTCCTATGCCATTACCACTAGCATCACAATGAATTTCAAAAGGTTTATCGAAGTTGGGTAAAGCAAGCACGGGAGCATGTGTAAGCAAATTCTTAAGCTCATTGAATGCGATATCTTGGGATGGTCCCCAAATAAAAGGCACATTCCTCTTGCTCAAAGCATGCAAAGGCGAAGCAATGGTGCTAAAATCCTTCACAAAGCGACGATAGAAACCCGCAAGACCAAGGAAACTATGCACTTGATGCAAGTTGGTTGGTTGCGGACAAGTCTTAATAGCATTGATCTTGGACTCATCTACATGAACACCCTTAGAAGAAACCACAAAACCCAAGAAAACGAGCTTATCAACACCAGAAAGGCATTTCTCCATATTAGCATAGAGGCGCTCTTTTCTAAGAGTTTGCAAAACGGTGCGGACATGGGTGACATGCTCTTTGATAGATTTGATAAACACAAGGATGTCATCAAAGTAAACCACAACAAACTCACCAATATAAGGGTGAAAGACATGATGCATAAGGTGCATAAAAGTGGCCGGTGCTTCCGAAAGACCCATAGGCATGACTAACCACTCATACAAACCAAACTTGGTGTCGGTGTACTAGAGTAGGGGTACCCTAGTATCCCGAACTTGTGCATGGGCAGTCGCAGCATCCCGCGGCAAGGCTTGCCGGGTGACCGCCAAGGTCCTCCGTGGTTCCTTTGGAGCCATTCAAGGACAAAGTATCCAAGCTAAGGAGACAAGACCCCGGCAAGAGGAGCTTGCCGGGAAGGCCAACCAAGGCATCTCAAGGAACTTGCCGCGACGCGCCACGCGTCCCGGCAAGGCCCGGTGAGCGACAAGCTCCCGGACGCGATAAGACAACGACCGCGGCAAGGCGCTTGCCGCGGCAAGCCACCACTCTGTGCCCGCGCTCCAGCACATCCACCAACGTGTCGCTCTGGGACCCTTCCAGGCGTACGTGGCGGGAGGCTGTGCAGCCAGCGGTGCGCGGTTGCAAGCGGCGCTGACAAGATTGCCATCGTGGCGAGCGGTGGCGTCCCTGACGGTCCCTTTTGCACTCTTTAGGCGACGCAGACGGGCATTTAATGCCCTTGTCCCCTGCCGTCAGGGTTAGGTATGATACACTGTAGCAGGTAGCTGTACCAACCGCAACACCTTTCCATTTTTACCCTTGTCTACGTTGCCACCTGTCGGTGACCCCTTGAGCATATAAAAGGAGGCCCATGCGCAACGTAGGGAGAGAAGAAAAAGAGAACACTCACGCTCAGTCTCGTTAGCTGCTGGGGTGTACTGTAGCACTCCGCGCTCCCGAGCAAGAACTCAATACAAACCACAAAGCAGGAGTAGGGTTTTACGCATCCGTGCGGCCCGAACCTGGGTAAACCGCTCGTGTGCTTCGCCTCGATCCTCTCTTCGTGCGACCCTCGCCCCCGCCGAACTGAAAGGGACTCGGTCCGCCGGTCCCATAGGTGCTCGTGGATTAGTCCCCCGACACTTGGTTTTGAAAGCGGTTCTCCATTCGTCACCCTCTTGTATGCGGATTTGATAGTAACCACTCTTAAGATCAATTTTGGAAAATATAGTGGCACCACTAAGTTCATCTAGCATATCATCTAGGCGTGGAATGGGATATCGATAGCGAACGGTGATGGCATTGATAGGTCTACAATCGGAGCACATGCGAAAGCTACCGTCACGTTTTGGCACAAGAATGACCGGTACGGCACAAGGGCTCAAACTTTCACGCACATGTCCATGGTCTATGAGATGCTTTACTTGCCTTTGAATTTCTTTGGTTTCTTCGGGGTTGACGCGGTAGGGAGCTTTGTTCGATGCGGTGCTCAATGCCTCGTAGTGGAGGTAGTCCCGGAGGTAGCTCATCGGGGAAAACATCTTGAAATTCCTGCAATAGAGAAGATAACACCAAAGGTAGATTGTGAGAGGTGTTAGTTTTTGGTGCCTCGTCCTCGCACAATAGGACGTAGTGTAGGACACTTGATGGGTTCTCACACACTTCTCTCATCTCACGTTTGGTGGCAAATAGGACTAAGTTTTTCTTGTCGCTCATCGTGGAGGCACTCAATTTGGACTTGTGGCGCTCACTCTCTTTTTGGTGGTTCGCTCGCTCACTATTCTCTCCACGATGGGTGTTTTGCTTGTGGGCGAGCACTTGGCTTGGAGACATAGGACATAGTACAAACACTTTCCCTTTCATTTTGAAGCTATAGTGATTGGTACGCCCATTGTGAATGACACCTCGGTCGAATTGCCATGGCCTCCCAAGAAGGAGGTGGCAAACGGTCATCGGAAGAACATCACACTCCAAAGTGTCTTCATAGGCGCCGATCTTGAAAGATACTTGTACTCGATGCTCGACTTGTATGGTGCCGGTGTCACTTAGCCATTGAACCTTGTAGGGGTGAGGGTGCTTCATCTTGACCAATTGGAGTTTGGAGCATAGTTCTTCACCTGCTAAGTTGTGGCAACTACCTCCATCGATGATGACCTTGACAGACCGTCCGTTAATGCTGGCCTTTGTGTGGAAGATATGGCATCTTTGATCTTCGTCTTGTTGATGTTGAAGAGTTAAGACCTTGGAGACAACAAGAGCGGGACTTGAATCTTCATCACAAAAGACTTGATCATCTTCGTCTTCGTTGTTCACTTGTCGGTGCATGGCCACTTGCTCAAGGGCTTCCATTTCTCCTTCACTCATGGAGTCGTAGGTTCCGTCATCGTTGAGGATCATGGTGCGCTTGTTTGTGCACTCGAAGGACTTGTGGCCTTGACCTCCGCATGTGAAACATTTTATGGAACTTGTCTTGATGGTCTCATCGGTTGGAGTAGATGATGATGAAGTTTTCGGCTTGAAGTTGCTTGTAGTAGGAGGACGACTTGCGCTTGTCGAAGTCTTCTTGTAACTTGACTTGTCGCCGGTACTTGGTGATGCTCTAGTTGAGGTAGGAGTTGCCGAAGTCGTGGGAGCTTGATAAGAGGAGCCGTAGGTCTTGGACGAGTACTTGGCATATTTGAAGTCATCTTGCACTTGGCGTTCCACTTTGGTGGCTTGGTGCACTAGCTTGATGAGATTTGAGTATGGTTGGAAGTCGGCGATCTTCTTGATGGGATGGTTGAGGCCATTCAAGAAGCGTGCCATTGTTTGCTCATCATCTTCCGTGACATTGGCTCTTATCATTGCAATCTCCATCTCCTTGTAGTATTCTTCAACGCTCTTGGTTCCTTGCTTGAGTTGTTGGAGTTTCTTGAAGAGGTCGCGGTTGTAGTAGGTAGGTACGAAGCATGCTCTCATGACATCCTTCATTTGCGCCCAAGTAGTGATGGGTGGATCACCTCTTGCCTCTTGGCGCTCAATGACTTGTTCCCACCAAATAAGGACATAGTCTTGGAACTCAAGGGATGCCATCGCGACCTTCTTCTCTTCTTCATAATTGTGCAAAAGGAAGATCTTGTCAACTTTCAATGCCCATGAAAGGTACTCTTCGGGATCGTTGCTTCCGTTGAACTTGGGCATGGTGAACTTGAGCTTGCCGTAGCATTGCTCTTCATTGTATTGGGGTCGGGGATGATGACGCCCATGTTGTAGATGATTGTTCCACTCGTGGTGCTCTTGACACAGAGGGTTGTCAACCTCATGTTGCTCTTGTCGTGGAGGATTTCCATTGTCTTCATGCTCTCGATGAACTTGATATTGTTGGCGAGCTTGTGGGGGAGCTTCACGAGCTCGAGGAGGAACTTGACGATGCACGCGAGCTTGAAATCTTTGTTCTTGAATTTCTTTGCGAAATGCTTCCTCTTGTTCATGGGCTTGACGGCCTCGGTCGGCAACGGCTCGACTCGAATCGCGTAGAGCTTGTTGTGCCACAAGTGCTTGAGCGTCATGGAGTTTTTGCTCTTGACGTTGTTCCTCGACATCTTGTGCATTTTGGTGTAGACGCGCTCGTTCTTCCTCTTCATGCTGGCGTTGTCGTTTCCATTCTCGTGCTAGCGCAAAGGCCTCTTGAGTTTGACGTTGTCGGCACTCTTGAGAGTCGGTGTCTCATAGGGGATTGAGGCTTGCTTGACGGTCGATGCGCGCGGCACGACGAAGAGTGTTCGATGTCGGTGTACTTGAGCCGGAGAGGGTGAAGTCGGAGTGGCGGCTTGAACGGCTCCTTCTTGAAGAGGAAGACGAGTGGTTGAGCAACAAAGCACGAATTTCGTCCATCCTTGCATCATTCTCTTCCTTGTGATCGTCGAGCTTGTGGTCGAAGTAGTCCCTTGTACGTTGCTCGGAAAGTCGCAAGTCGGCGGCAAGGTTGTCGATGCGTTCACTCATAGCTTGTTGCTCTTGATGCAAAGCACGTTGTGCACCAAAGAGGTGACTCTTCGTGACGAAGGAGTTCATGTCGTCGTTTTGCTCCATGAAGAGTGGGTTGGCAGAAGTACTTGGCCTATCCATCAATGAGAAAGTGGTGGTGAGTAGGAAAAATGAGAGAACAAAACCAAAGTTACCTTTTCCGAAGATTGTGGATGTAACAAGTACGATCTCACGTGATGCTATAATAGGGGAATTGGTACCGTGAATTGTTTCTCACACCTACAAGTAAAAGGCTTATGGAGGAGCTCGGTTAGGATGGTGGAAAAAATTTCAAGCAAATGTTAGTCAAGATGTCGATAAGGTTGAGAAAATTCACAAAAATGCAAGTAAAAACAAATAGATCAAACCCAATGGTATCACTAGGAACACACACACGGAAGATAGATGGGATCCGCACAACCAAGGGGTGAGCTCAAAATGTGCAACCACGGAAAATGCTCTTGTTGTGCAAATACTAGAGAGACGCTAGCTCGATTGCTCAAATGGGCTAGATATGCGTGTGCACCAACCTATAAGAGAAACGTGCCGTCTTCAATCCCAACTATGCTACGTATGAGGTGTCGAAGATGATATGCAAAATGGCTCGATGCTATTGTTTACGAGCTCTTTGTTGCTCCTCTTTTGCTTAAAAGCTTTTCTTGTTGTTTTTTTGAAGCTAGAGCCAAGTATGATATGAGACAAGTATGTAAGATATGCACGGGAGAGACTTATGGCACTAATATGGTAACAAGATCACTACGGTGCACAATAGCATGGCCCGGCAATTCTCAACTTGCTAGTCTCGATGGGTAAGCTACGCGAAATGGCTCGGGTTATCAATGCAAAAGCAAGGGTGAGATGTCATCGAGGTTACCGTCCGATCGTACGGTAAGAATGAAGTTGGTGAAGCCGGTGTGGTGTCCGAGTTGATGATCGAGTGGCAGCGATGATGATGTCCAAATGCGCCTAAGTAGCCGAAACACCTTAGGACACAAGAGAAACCGCGGTCCGAAACTCAACAACCACGAGAAATAGTGCGGAAGAACACGAGTGTTGGTTTGGAAGCAAAATGGTGCAAAACAAAAGATGGCCAGAAGTTTCTGGATGGTCCGTGCGCATGGGGTAAGTGAGGCCCATGTGCACGGGGTGTGCTGGGAGCGGATGAACAGCTCCGGATCCGTGGGGATTTTCCAAGATAAGGACTATTTCGAGGATTTGGAATGTGGGGAAGCAGGAAGATGGGTAGATCCACTTGCCAAACTCCAAATTCGTGGATCAAAACAACCAAATCTCACAAGATCCAACAAATTGCAAGAAAATTTTTTTGGGCTATTTTTGTGGGGATTTTCGAATTTGGACGAAAAACAACAAAATCAAGCTAGCAAATGGGGGGATGGGACTCCAAGATGTGAATCAACCTTGCTCATGATACCAAATGATATAGGATGAAATCCTAGAGGGGGATCTTTTCACACTTGGAGGGGGAAAAGGGCAAACTCTCAAGAACACAAAGAGGAAATCACTCAAACAATTCCCCAATTACACATCCACTAGGATAGCAACATAAGATCCACAAGTCACAAACACAATCAAAGGAAAGATACAATGGCAAAGTTCTTCCCACTCATAGGAGATGAGGTCTTGAAGATAGTCTTCTCCTAGAGGAGGTCTTGAAATCCACTAGGATTTTTCCCAAAGGGGCCTTGATTCCACAAGTGGGAAGGTAGAAGGAGCAAAGCTCACAAATATCTCATCTCATACTTTGCTAACCCTAAACATAGCCCTAGGTACGGTTTATATAGTCTTGGGGTCGAAGTAGATGAAGAGGGGCTCGGATTGGGGATCTCAGCCATCCATCTTGGGAGGCCCGTGCGCACGGGGTAAGTTGGGCCCGTGCGCACGGGGGTCCCGTGGGCACGGTACAGGCCCGTGCGCACGGGGTGCTCCAGCGTCAACTCCCTGGATAGCCCATGGGCACGGGGTCTCGAGGGCCCATGCGCACGGGGTCACCTGGGACTTCCAGTTTTGCTGTTGTTGCACTCCGTCTTGGTCCGCGTGGCCTTGGGGTGGTTCCTCTTCTCCTTGGGGGTGCTCCTGAGCCCCTTGGTGGTGTTCCTCTTCGTACGTAATGAGACATAGCGTATCTTGGTGAGGTAGCAACAATGTTCCATTCGTATCCATATGCAAGCTAAGTAGGAAGGAGTTCACCTTGGTTTCCAAAGCACGTGCTCTAGCTCTTGTTATAGGTCCACGTGGGGCTTGATGTGTCGGTGTAGAGCCCATGGGGATGATGGAAGGATGCTCCGCATCAAAACCCCTCCCTTTACATTCTTGCAAGTTGCATGCTTTACTTTCCTCTGCTCATATACTCTTTGCATGCTTGCTTGAATTGTGTTAAGATTGCTTGACTTGTCCAAAGTTGCTAAAATCTGCCAAGAACTAAAACTAGGAAAAGGATAAGTTTTATTTGGTCAAGTAGTCTAATCACCCCCCCTCTAGACATACTTTCGATCCTACAGGTACCAAAGTAATCCAGGATTTGATCACTCGACAGTAGTCAAGAACATCCTGAAATACCTGAAAAGGACTAAGGATATGTTTCTAGTTTATGGAGGTGACAAAGAGCTCGTCGTAAATGGTTATGTCGATGCAAGCTTTGTCACTGATCCGGATGACCTCTAAGTCACAAACCGAATATGTATTTTTTTATTGAATGGTGGAGCTGTCAGTTGGTGCAGTTCCAAGCAAAGCGTCGTGGAGGGATCTACGTGTGAAGCGGAGTACGTAGCTGCTTCGGAAGCAGCAAATGAAGGAGTCTGGATGAAGGAGTTCATATCCGATCTAGGTGTCATACCTAGTGCATCGGGTCCAATGAAAATATTTTGTGACAATACTGGTGCAATTGCCTTGGCAAAGGAATCCAGATTTCACAAGAGAACCAAGCACATGAAGAGACGCTTCAATTCCATCCGCGATCAAGTCAAGGAGGGAGACATAGAGATTTGTAAGATGCAAAAGGATCTGAATGTTGCATACCCGTTGACTAAGCCTCTCTCACGAGCAAAACATGATCAGCACCAAGACTCCATGGGTGTTAGAATCATTACAATGTAATCTAGATTATTGACTCTAGTGCAAGTGGGAGACTGAAGGAAATATGCCCTAGAGGCAATAATAAAGTTGTTATTTATATTTCCTTATATCATGATAAATGTTTATTATTCATGCTAGAATTGTATTAACTGGAAACTTAGTACATGTGTGAATACGTAGACAAACAGAGTGTCACTAGTATGTCTCTACCTGACTAGCTCATTGATCAAAGATGGTTAAGTTTCCTAGCCATGGACAAAGAGTTGTCATTTAATAAACGGGATCGCATCATTAGAGAATGATGTGATTGACTAGACCCATCCGTTAGCTTAGCACTTTGATCGTTTAGTTTACCGCTATTACTTTCTCCATAACTTATACATGTTCCTATGACTATGAGATTATGCAACTCCCGAATACCGGAGAAACACTTAGTGTGCTATCAAACGTCACAACATAACTGGGTGACTATAAAGATGCTCTACAGGTGTCTCCGATGGTGTTTGTTGAGTTGGCATAGATCGAGATTAGGATTTGTCACTCCATGTATCAGAGAGGTATCTCTGGGACCTCTCGGTAATGCACATCACTATAAGCCTTGCAAGCAATGTGACTAATGAGTTAGTTACGGGATGTTGCATTATGAAACGAGTAAAGAGACTTGCGGTAATGAGATTGAACTAGGTATTGAGATACTGACGATCGAATCTCGGGCAAGTAACATACCGATGACAAAGGGAACAACGTATGTTGTTATGCGGTTTGACCGATAAAGATCTTCATAGAATATGTAGGAACCAATATGAGCATCCAGGTTCCACTATTGGTTATTGACCAGAGATGGGTCTCGGTCATGTCTACGTTCTCGAACCCGTAGGGTCCGCACGCTTAACATTCGATGGCGATCGGTATTATGAGTTTGTGTGTTTTGATGTATCGAAGGTAGTTCAGAGTCTCGGATATGATCACGAACATGACGAGGAGTCTCGGAATGGTCGAGACATAAAGATCAATATATTGGAAGCCTATGTTTGGACATCGGAATGGTTCCGGGTGAGTTCGGGCATTTACCGGAGTACCGGGGGGGTTACCGGAACCCCCTGGGGACTATATGGGACTTATTGGGCCTTAGTGGAATAGAGGAGAGGAAGGCCAAGGTGGAGGGCGCGCCCCTTAGCCCAATCCAAATTGGGTGGAGGTAGGCCCCCCTTCCTTCCTTCTCTCCCCCTTCCTTCTCTCCTATTCCTACTAGGGAAAGGGGGGAATCTTACTCCGGGTGGGAGTAGGACTCCCCCTAGGGCGCGCCAGAGAGAGGGCCGGCCCTCCCCTCCTCCACTCCTTTATATACGGGGGAGGGGGGCACCCCATAGACACACAAGTTATTCTCTTAGCCGTCTGCGATGCCCCCCTCCATAGATTTCCACCTCGGTCATATCGTTGTAGTGCTTAGGCGAAGCCCTGCGTCGGTAACTTCATCATAACCGTCATCACGCCGTCGTGCTGACGAAGCTCTCAGCTGGATCTAGAGTTCGTGGGACGTCACCGAGCTGAACGTGTGCAGATCGCGGAGGTGCCATACCTTCGATGCTAGGATTGGTTGGATCATGAAGACGTACGACTGCATCACCCGCGTTGTCATAATGCTTCCGCTTACGGTCTACGAGGGTACATAGACAACACTCTCCCCTCTTGTTGCTATGCATCATGTAGATGGATCTTGCGTGTACGCAGGAATTTTTTTGAAATTACTGCGTTCCCCAACAGGTTGTGCCCAGCTTGGGTGCCCCCCCGGACCGCCTCTTTGCTCTATAAATACCCCAGAAATCCCAGAACCCTAGGGGAGTTGACGAAATATTCATCCAGCCGTCGCAGAGTCCAGAACCACCAGATCCAATCTAGACACCATCTCGGATGGGGTTCACCACCTCCATTGGTGCCTCTCCGATGATGCATGAGTAGTTCTTTGTAGACCCCCGGGTCCATAGTTAGTAGCTAGATGGCTTCATCTCTCTCTCTTGATTCTCAATACAATGGTCTCTTGGAGATCCATATGATTTAACTCTTTTGTGGTGTGTTTGTTGGGATCGATGAACTTTGAGTTTATGATTAGATCTATCTTTTTATATAGATGGAAGTTATTTGAGTTTCTTTGATCTCTTAGATGCATGATTGCTTATAGCCTCATATTTCTTCTCCGATATTCGGGTTTTGTTTGGCCAACTTGATCTATTTATCTTGCAATGGGAAGAGGTGCTTTGTAGTGGGTTCAATCTTACGGTGCTTGATCCCAGTGACAGAAAGGGAAATGACACATATGTATCATTGCTACTAAGGATAAAACAATGGGGTCTATTTCTACATAGATAGATCTTGTCTACATCATGTCATCGTTCTTATTGCAATACTCCGTTTCTCCATGAACTTAATACACTAGATGCATGCTGGATAGCGCTCGATGTGTGGAGTAATAGTAGTAGATACAGGCAGGAGTCGGTCTACTAATCTTGGACGTGATGCCTATATAATGATCATTGCTTGGATATCGTCATAATTATTTGAGGTTCTATCAATTTCTCAACAGTAATTTGTTTACCCATCGTTTGCTATTTTTCTCGAGAGAAGCCACTAGTGAAACCTGCGGCCCCTGGGTCTTCTTTCTCATATATTTGCCTTTGCGATCTACTTTTCTCTTGCATTTATTTTCAGATCTATTAAACCAAAAACCCAAAAATATCTTGCTGCAATTTTTCTTTATTTATTTTATTTGGCATTCGATCTATCAATCTACTACAAATTTATCTCACGTTAGTTTGCCTATCTTGAGGCGTCGTACCGCAAAAGGGATTGACAACCCCTTTAACACGTTAGGTTGCGAGGATTTGTTATCTGTGTGCAGGTGCTTTTTATGTTGTGTTGCTTGGTTCTCCTACTGATTCGATAACCTTGGTTTCATATCTGAGGGAAATACCTACCGCCGCTGTGCTGCATCATCCCTTCCTCTTTAGGGAAATACTGACGTAGCTTCAAGCGACTTCAAAAGAAATTTCTGGCGCCGTTGCCGGGGAGGATATTGAACATATACCAGGTTCCTAATCACAAATCTCATCTCCTCGCAATTTACATTATTTGCCATTTGCCTCTCGTTTTCCTCTCCCCCACTTCACAAAATTTTGCCGTTTTATTCGCCTCTCTTTTCTGTTCGCTGTTTTCTTGCCGGATCTGTTTTTTTAGTGCAATCTTGTTGCGTGGTCATCATGGCTCAAGAGAACACCAAGTTATATGATTTCTCAAATACCAACAACAATGATTTTATTGGCACTCCGATTGCTCCTCCCGCCGCTAGTGCTGAGTATTGTGATATTAATACTGCTTTATTGAATCTTGTTATGAAAGACCAATTTTTCGGTACTCCTAATGTTGGTGAATGCAGTATTTCAAAAAATTTACCTACGATCATGCAAGATCTATCTAGGAGATGCTAAGAAACAAGAGGGGAGAGTGTGTCCACGTACCCTCGTAGACCGAAAGCGGAAGCGTTTAGTAACGCGGTTGATGTAGTCGAACATCTTTGCGATCCAACCGATCCAAGTACCGAACGTACGACACCTCCGCGTTCAACACACGTTCAGCTCGATGACGTACCTCGAACTCTAGATCCAGCTGACGCCAAGGGAGAGTTTCATCAGCACGACGGCGTGTTGACAGTGATGATGAAGTTACCAGCACAGGGCTTCGCCTAAGCACTACGACGATATGACCAAGGTGTGTAACTGTGGAGGGGGGCACCGCACACGGCTAAGACCAATCTTGGAGTGCCTTTGGGGTGCCCCCTACCCACGTATATTAAGGAGGGAGGAGGAGGAGGCCGGCCTAGGAGGGGCGCGCCTATAGGGGGAGTCCAACTAGGATTCCCAATCCTAGTTGGAGTCCCCTTCCTTTTCCAAGAGGGGAGAGAGGGAAGGAGTAGGAGAGGGCGAAGGAAAGAGATGGGGGCGCCTCCCCCTCCCTAGTCCAATTAGGACTTTCCATGGGGAGGGCGGCCAACCCTTGAGGCCCTTCTCTCCTTTCCCGAATGGCCCATTAAGGCCCACTACTTCCCCCGGCGAATTCCCGTAACTCTCCGGTACTCCGAAAAATACCCGAATCACTTGGAACTTTTCCGATGTCCGAATATAGCCTTCCAATATATCGATCTTTACATCTCGACCATTTCAAGACTCCTTGTCATGTCCGTGATCTCATCCTGGACTCTGAAAAACCTTTGGTACATCAAATCACATAACTCATAATACAAATCATCATCGAACGTTAAGCATGTCGACCCTACGGGTTCAAGAACTATGTATACATGACCGAGACACATCTCTGGTCAATAACCAATAACGGAACATGTATGCTCATATTGGCTCCTACATATTCTACGAAGATCTTTATCGGTCGAACCGCATAACAACATACGTTCTTCCCTTTGTCATCGGTATGTTACTTGCCCGAGATTCAATCGTCGGTATCATCATACTAGTTCAATCTCGTTACTGGCAAGTCTCTTTACTCATTCCGTAATGCATCATCCCGTAACTAACTCTTTAGTCACATTGCTTGCAAGGCATATAGTGATGAGCATGACTGACACGGCCCAGAGATACCTCTCCGACAATCGGAGTGACAAATCCTAATCTCGATCTATGCCAACTCAAGAAACACCATCGAGACACCTGTAGAGCATCTTTATAATCACCCAGTTACGTTGTGAAGTTTGATAGCACACTAAGTGTTCCTCTGGTATTCGGGACTTGCACAATCTCATAGTCATAGGAACATGTATAAGTCATGAAGAAAGCAATAGCAACAAACTAAACGATCATAGTGCTAAGCTAACAGATGGGTCTTGTCCATCACATCATTCTCTAATGATGTGATCACGTTCATCAAATGACAACACATGTCTATGGCTAGGAAACTTAACCATCTTTGATTAAGGAGCTAGTCAAGTAGAGGCATACTAGGGACACTCTGTTTGTCTATGTATTCACACATGTATCAAGTTTTTGGTTAATACAATTCTAGCATGAATAATAAACATTTATCATGATATAAGGAAATATAAATAACAACTTTATTATTGCCTCTAGGGCATATTTCCTTCAGTCTCGCACTTGCACTAGAGTCAATAATCTAGTTCACATCGTCATGTGATTTAACACCAATAGTTCACATCTTTATGTGATTAGTTCACATCTCCATGTGACTAATACCCAAAGGTTTTACTAGAGTCAATAATCTAGTTCACATCGCTATGTGATTAACACCCAAAAAGTGATCATGTTTTGCTTCTGAGAGAAATTTAGTCAACGGGTCTCCCACATTCAGAGCCGTATGTATTTTGCAAATTTTTCTATGTCTACAATGCTGTACACGGAGCTACTCTAGCTAAATGCTCCAACTTTCAATATGTATCTAGATTGAGACTCAGAGTCATCCAGATAGGTGTCAAAACTTGCATCGACGTAACTCTTTACGACAAACTTTTTGTCACCTCGATAGCCGAGAAACATATCCTTATTCCACTAAGGATAATTTTGACCGATGTCCAGTGATCCACTCCTAGATCACTATTGTACCCTCTTGCCAAACTCTTGGTGAGGTACACAATAGGTCTGGTACACAACATAGCATACTTTATAGAACCTATGGCTGAGGCATAGGGAATGACTTTTCATTCTCTTTCTATTGTCTGCCGTGGTCAGGTTTTGAGTCTTTACTCAACTTCACACCTTGCAACACAGGCAAGAACTCCTTCTTTGATTGTTCCATTTTGAACTACTTAAAAATCTTGTGAAGGTATGTACTCATTGAAAAATATATCAAGCGTCTTGATCTATCTCTATAGATCTTGATGCTCAATATGTAAGTAGCTTCACTGAGGTCTTTCTTTGAAAAACTCCTTTCAAACACTCATTTATGCTTTCCAGAAAATTCTACATCATTTACGATAAACAATATGTCATTCACATATACTTATCAGAAAGGCTGTAGTGCTCCCACTCACTTTCTTGCAAATACAGACTTCACCGCAAGTCTGTATAAAACCATATGCTTTGATCACTTTATCAAAGCATATATTCCATCTCCGAGATGCTTGCACCAGTCCATAGATGGATTGCTGGAGCTTGCACACTTTGTTAGCACCTTTAGGATTGACAAAACCTTCTTGTTGCATCATATACAACTCTTTTTATTAAGAAATCCATTAAGGAATGCAGTTTTGACATCCATTTCCAGTTTTCATAAAATGTGGCAATTGCTAACATGATTCAAACAGACTTAAGCATCGCTACGAGTGAGAAAATCTCATTGTAGTCAACATCTTGAACTTGTAGAAAACCTTTTGTGACAATTTGAGCTTTGTATATAGTAATACTACTATCAGTGTCTGTCTTCCTCTTGAAAGATCCATTTATTCTCAATGGCTTGCCGATCATTGGGCAAGTCAACCAAAATCCACACTTTGTTCTCATACATGGATCCCATCTCAGATTTCATGGCCTCAAGCCATTTTGCGGAATCTGGGCTCATCATCGCTTCCTCGTACTCCCTCCGTTCGGAATTACTTGTCGCAGAAATGGATGTATCTAGACGTATTTTAGTTCTAGATACATCCATATCCGAGACAAGTAATTCCGAATGGAGGGAGTAGTTCGTAGGGTCGTCATGGTCTAGTAACATGACTTCCAGAAAGGATTACTGTACCACTTTGGTGCGGACCATACTTTGGTTGACCTACGAGGTTCGGTAGTAACTTGATCTGAAGTTTCATGATCATCATCATTAGCTTCCTCACTAATTGGTGTAGGAATCACTAGAGCTTATTTTTGTGATGAACTACTTTCCAATTCGGGAGAAGGTACAATTACCTCATAAAGTTCTACATTCCTCCCACTCACTTCTTTCGAGAGAAACTCCTTCTCTAGAAAGGATCCACTCTTAGCAACAAAGATCTTGCCTTCGGATCTGTGATAGAAGGTGTACCCAACAATTTCTTTTGGGCATCCTATGAAGACGCACTTCTCCGATTTGGGTTTGAGCTTATCAGGCTGAAACTTTTTCACATAAGCATCGCAACCCCAAACTTTAAGAAACGACAACTTAGCTTTCTTGTTAAACCACAATTCATATGGTGTCGCCTCAATGTATTTTTAGACGGTGCCCTATTTAACGTGAATGCAGCTGTCTCTAATGCATAACCCCAAAACGATAGTGGTAATTCAGTAAGAGACATCATAGATTGCACCATATCTAATAAAGTACGGTTATGACGTTCGAACACACCATTACATTGTGGTGTTCCACGTGGCATGAATTGCCAAACTATTCTACAATGTTTCAAGTGAAGACCAAACTCGTAACTCAAATATTTGTTTCCGCGATCAGATCGTAGAAACTTTATTTTCTTATTACGATGATTTTCCACTTTACTCTGAAATTCTTTGAACTTTTCAAATGTTTCAGACTTATGTTTCATCAAGCAGATATACCCATATCTGCTCAAATCATCTGTGAAGGTCAGAAAATAACGATACCCGCCGCGAGCCTCAACACTCATTGGACCGCACACATCAGTATGTATTATTTCGAACAAGTCTGTTGCTCGCTCCATTGTTCCGAAGAACGGAGTTTTAGTCATCTTGCCCATGAGGCATGGTTCGCAAGCATCAAGTGAGTCATAATCAAGTGTTTCCAAAAGTCCATCAACATGGAGTTTCTTCATGCGCTTTACACCAATATGACCTAAACGGCAGTGCCACATATAAGTTGCACTATGATTATTAACTTCGCATCTTTTGGCTTCAATATTATGAATATGTGTATCACTACGATCGAGAGTCAATAAACCATTTATATTGAGTGTATGACCATAGAAGGTTTTATTCATGTAAATAGAACAACAATTATTCTTTGACTTAAATGAATAACCATATTGCAATAAACATGATCCAATCATATTTATGCTCAACACAAACACCAAAATAACATTTATTTTAGGTTCAACACTAATCTCGAAGGTGAAGGGAGTGTGCGATGGTGATCTTATCAACCTTGGAATCACTTCCAACTCACATCATCACCTCACCCTTAACTAGTCTCTGTTTATTTTGCAACTCTCGTTTTGAGTTACTACTCTTAGCAACTGAACCAGTATCAAATACTGAGGGGTTGTTACAAACACTAGTAAAGTACACATCAATAACATGTTTATCAAATATACCTTTGTTCACTTTGCCATCCTTCTTATCCGCCAAGTATCTAGGGTAGTTCCACTTCTAGTGACCATTTCCTTTGTAGTAGAAGCACTTAGTTTCAGGCTTGGGTCTAACTTTGGGCTTCTTCATGGGAGTGGCAACTTGCTTGCCATTCTTCTTGAAGTTCCCTTTCTTTCCCTTGCCCTTTTACTTGAAACTAGTGGTCTTGTCAACCATCAACACTTGATGCTTTTTCTTGATTTCTACCTTCGCTGATTTCAGCATCGCGAAGAGCTCGGGAATCGTTTTTGTCATCCCTTACATATTACAGTTCATCACGAAGTTCTAGTAACTTGGTGATAGTGACTAGAGAACTCTGTCAATCACTATCTTACCTGGAAGATTAACTCCCACTTGATTCAAGTGATTGTAGTACTCAGACATTCTCAGCACATGCTCACTGGTTGAGCTATTCTCCTCCATCTTGTAGGCAAAATACTTGTCAGAGGTCTCATACCTCTTGACTCGGGTATGAGTCTGAAATACCAATTTGAGCTCTTGGAACATCTTATATGCTTTGTGGAGTTCAAAACAATTTTTGAAGTCCCGGTTCTAAGCCGTAAAGCATGGCCCACTAAACTATCAAGTAGTCATCATACCGAGCTTGCCAAACATTCATAACGTCTACATCTACTCCTGTAATAGGTCCGTCACCTAGCGGTGCATCCAGGACATAATTCTTCTGTGCAGCAATGAGGATAATCCTCAGATCACGGAGCTAGTCCACATCATTGCTACTAACATCTTTCAACATAGTTTTCTCTAGGAACATATCATAAATAAAACGGGGAAGCTATACGCGAGCAATTGATCTACAACATAGATATGCAAATACTATCAGGACTAAGTTCATGATAAATTTAAGTTCAATTAATCATATTACTTAAGAACTCCCACTTAGATAGACATCCCTCTAATCATCTAAGTGATCACGTGATCCATATCAACTAAACCATGTCCGATCAGCACGTGAGATGGAGTAGCTTTCAATGGTGAACATCACTATGTTGATCATATCTACTATATGATTCACGCTTGGCCTTTCAGTCTCAGTGTTCCGAGGCCATATCTGCATATGCTAGGCTCGTCAAGTTTAACCTGAGTATTCTGCGTGTGCAAAACTGGCTTGCACCCGTTGTATGTGAACGTAGAGCTTATCACACCCGATCATCACGTGGTGTCTCGGCACAACGAACTGTAGCAACGGTGCATACTCAGGGAGAACACTTATACCTTGAAATTTAGTGAGAGATCATCTTATAATGCTACCTCCGTACTAAGAAAAATAGGATGCATAAAAGATAAACATCACACGCAATCAAAATATGTGACATGATATGGCCATCATCATCTTGTGCCTTTGATCTCCATCTCCAAAGTATCGTCATGATCTCCGTCGTCACCGGCATGACACCATGATCTCCATCATCTTGATCTTTAGCAATGTGTCGTCACATGGTCGTCTCGCCAACTATTGCTTTTGCAACTATTGCTATCGCATAGTGATAAAGTAAAGCAATTATATGGCGCTTGCATATTATGCAATAAAGCGACAACCATATGGCTCCTGCCAGTTGCCGATAACTGTGTTACAAAACATGATCATCTCATACAATAATTTATATAATCACGTCTTGACCATATCACATCACAACATGCCCCGCAAAAAACAAGTTAGACGTCCTCTACTTTGTTGTTGCAAGTTTTACGTGGCTGCTACGGGCTGAGCAAGAACCGTTCTTACCTACGCATCAAAAACCACAACGTAGTATAGTGTTTGCTTTTTGATCTTCACAAAGAACCCTGTTTATTTAAACCGATTCAACTAAAGTTGGAGAAACTGACACCCACCAGCCACATGTGTGCGAAGCACGTCGGTAGAACCAGTCTCGCGTAAGCGTACGCATAATGCTTGTCTGGGCCGCTTCATCCAACAATACCGCCGAATCAAGAAACAACTAGTGACGGAAAGCAACATGTATATACCCACGCCCACAACTCCTTTGTGTTCAACTCGTGCATATAACATCTATGCATAGATCTGGCTTTGATACCACTATTGGGGAACGCAGTATTTTAAATTTTTTACATATGATCACGCAAGATCTATCTAGGAGATGCAAAGCAACAAGAGGGGAGAGTGTGTCCACGTACCCTCATAGACCGAAAGCGGAAGCGTTTAGTAACGCGGTTGATGTAGTCGAACGTCTTCGCGATCCAACCGATCCAACTACCGAACGTACGGCACCTCTGCATTCAGCACACGTTCAGCTCGATGTCGTCCCGCGAACTCTAGATCCAGCTGAGGCCAAGGGAGAGTTTCGTCAGCATGACGGCGTGTTGACGGTGATGATGAAGTTACCGGCGCAGGGCTTCGCCTAAGCACTGCGACGATATGACCGAGGTATGTAACTGTGGAGGGGGCACCGCACACGGCTAAGACCAATCTTTGAGTGCCTTTGGGGTGACCCTGCCCATGTATATAAAGGAGGGAGGAGGAGGCCAGCCTAGGAGGGGTGCGCCTATAGGGGGAGTCCAATTAGGATTCCCAATCCTAGTTGGAGTCCCCTTCCTTTTCCAAGAGGGGAGAGAGGTAAGGAGTAGGAGAGGGAGAAGGAAAGAGAGAGGGCGCCGCCCCCTCCCTAGTCAATTTCGGACATGCCATGGGGAGGCGTGCGACCAACCCTTGAGGCCCTTCTCTCCTTTCCCGTATGGCCCATTAAGGCCCACTACTTCCCCCGGCGAATTCCCGTAACTCCCCGGTACTCCGAAAAATACCCGAATCACTCGGAACCTTTCCAATGTCTGAATATAGCCTTCCAATATATCGATCTTTATGTCTCGACCATTTCGAGACTCCTCGTCATGTCCGTGATCTCATCCGGGACTCCGAACAACCTTCGGTACATCAAATCACATAACTCATAATACAAATCGTCATCGAACGTTAAGCGTGCGGACCCTACGGGTTCGAGAACTATGTAGACATGACCGAGACACATCTCCGGTCAATAACCAATAGCGGAGGCTGGATGCTCATATTGGCTCCTACATATTCTACGAAGATCT
Source organism: Triticum urartu (assembly GCF_056163025.1). Lineage (NCBI taxonomy): Eukaryota > Viridiplantae > Streptophyta > Magnoliopsida > Poales > Poaceae > Triticum > Triticum urartu. The sequence continues at coordinate 210,411,565 of NC_141879.1, read as the reverse complement.
TTATCGGTCGAACCGCATAACAACATACGTTCTTCCCTTTGTCATCGGTATGTTACTTGCCCGAGATTCAATCGTCGGTATCATCATACTAGTTCAATCTCGTTACTGGCAAGTCTCTTTACTTGTTCCGTAAGGCATCATCCCGTAACTAACTCTTTAGTCACATTACTTGCAAGGCTTATAGTGATGAGCAGTACTGAGAGGGCCCAGAGATACATCTCCGACAATCGGAGTGACAAATCCTAATCTCAATCTATGCCAACTCAAGAAACACCATCGGAGACACCTATAGAGCATCTTTATAATCACCCAGTTATGTTGTGACGTTTGATAGCACACTAAGTGTTCCTCCGGTATTCGGGAGTTGCATAATATCATAGTCATAGGAACATGTATCAGTCATGAAGAAAGCAATAGCAACAAACTAAACGATCATAGTGCTAAGCTAACGGATGGGTCCTGTCCATCACATAATTCTCTAATGATGTGATCCCGTTCATCAAATGACAACACATGTCTATGGCTAGGAAACTTAACCATCTTTGATTTACGAGCTAGTAAAGTAGAGGCATACTAGGGACACTCTGTTTGTCTATGTATTCACACATGTATCAAGTTTCTGGTGAATACAATTCTAGCATGAATAATAAACATTTATCATGATATAAGGAAATATAAATAACAACTTTATTGTTGCCTCTAGGGCATATTTACTTCACCTAATGAGGATGCCGCATCCCATCTTAATACCTTCGTGGAATTATGCGATATGCAAAAGAAAAAAGATGTGGACAATGATATGGTCAAGATGAAATTATTTCCGTTTTCTTTGCATGGTTCTGCAAAAATTTGATTCTCTTCTTTGCCTCGGAATAGTATCGATTCTTGGAATAAGTGCAAAGATGCTTCTATCACTAAGTATTTTCCTCCCTTAGAACCCAGATCATGAATTTCAAGCAACTTGAACATGAGCATGTTGCACAATCTTGGGAAAGGATGAAAATGATGCTAAGGAATTGCCCAACTCATGGGTTAAATCTTTGGATGATCATACAAAATTTTTATGCTGGGTTGAATTTTGTTTCTTGTAATCTTTTAGATTCCATCGCGGATGGTACTTTTATGGAAATTACTTTGGGTGAAGCCACCAAATTGGTTGATAATATTATGGCAAATTATTCGCAATGGTATACCGAAAGAGCTCCTACTAGTAAAAAAGTTAATTCAGTTGAAGAAATTTCTTCTTTGAGTGAAAAAGTTGATGCTCTTGTGAAATTGGTTGCTAGTAGAAGTGCTCATATTGATCTTAATGATATGCCTTTGTCTACTTTAATTGAGCAAAATAGTGATGCCATAGATGTGAATTTTATCTCTCGAAACAATTTCGATAACAATGCTCACTACAAAAAAATACACTTCCATGATGATACGTGTTTGTCACAGTAGGTCGCATTTTTTGTCATGCATGTACATCCATGACAATTTTATGACAGAATCAAGATAGTCATACCTGTGCTATCGTAGAAGTGTTCCATGACATTACCAAAATTATCATCACGAAAGTGTCCACTTCCATGACGATAAATCGCGCGTCACAGAAGTGCTTTCATCAAGGGTGACCGACACGTGGCATCCACCGTAACGGAACGCTGTTAAGCTATCGGGTCCGGTTTTGGATCCGATAACCCGCTAACAGCCCCGGCCAATGGGGATTTTCCACATGTAAAATCATCATTGGCTGGAGGAAACACGTGTCGGCTCACCATTGGGACAGATGTCATCCACTCATTGGACAGAAGGCGCCTATGATACGTCGACACATGGCACGACCCAATAGAGGCCCATTCCTATGAAAAGGCCGGCCTGTTTGACTTGGTCAAAAGGTGGCGGGCCGGCCCACGCAAGCCTGTTAATGGCCTGTTCGCATATAGCCCATTTACAACCCGCTAACCCAGGGCCCGTTACGACGAATTAGGCTTAGTAGCGTCATCTGGGCCGTCCAATATGATTCCATCCCATTTTAAGTTCCGGCCCATGTATGGCCCATGACGTCTTTCGGCCCAGATGAGGCCCTTTGTAACTCTTGGCCCATTAATGGCCCGTGGTGAAACTGGACCGTAATGAACAGTGTATATCTTTATACCCATTAACGGCCATTAATCCATTGGGCCGTTTGCAGCCCATGTTATCTTTTTTCCTTCTCAGGGCCCATTTATTCTTGGGCTCATTTCCATCATTCGGTTACTTACGACACATTACTGCCATTTTCTGCTTGTGGGCCAAATTCAGCCCGTGGTTATAGTTGGCCCGTTTGTGGCCCATTAATACGTTGGGCCGTTTGCATAGCGTCATCAAATATGGCCTATTACCGACGGCCGGTTATGGTCGGCCCATGAATGGACGACTCCAACTCTAGCCCGTTTACGGCCATAATGCGGTCTGTTTTTGGCCCATGTTTGGCCAATCGATCATACGGCCCGTCTAAGGCCCATTGATGATACGACCCGTAGAAGGCCCATTGTTTCTACGGCCCGTAGAAGGCCCATTGTTTCTATGGACCATAGAAGGCCCATTGTTTCTACGGCCCGTAGGAAGCCCAGTGTCACTATAGTAAATATGTAGCCCATGGCTTGTTAAAGGCGGGAAACTACTATAGGTTTAGACCTGCTAATGGCCCAAGATGATTATAGGCCCACGTTTTGGCCCATATGAGTAACGAGCCGGCCTGAAGACCGACAACACTGAGATCCACTTGACCTTCCAGCCTAAATTACAGCATACCGAGCAAAGAATAAACCTAGACTATACAACAAAGAAATTACGGCATATAGGAATCAAAGTTCGCTACCCGGTGATAATAAAGCGCAACATGACCGCAGATTACATATACTAGGCATCAAAGGTTGCCACCAGTGCATATAAACGCACCGACAAAAGAATATACAAAACTAAGAGCACTTCAGAAGGCAATAGACCTGGCAAGCTCGGGCCCCGCAAGCAGCCGAACAAGCTGATTAGACCTCAGTTGTGTCAATGATAGATGCTTCATCCCTAGCTGTATGGCACCATAGTGCGCAAGGCAGTCCCTTGACATCTTCATTACATCTTTGACTTCAAGTCGGAGCTGAGCTGAAGCAAGCCTTTCTGCTTTAAGTTGAGACTGAAGAAGTCGAACTGATTGAAGCAGCGACTGCACAGAGGTTGTCTCACGCCTGCTGGTGAGTAGCTTCAACTCACTGTCTTCATCAAGACAGGACCTTGGGGTCATCTCGCTATCCTCAAGATGGTTTGGCTCACTATCTTTCCTAAAGTTCTACCTGGCATAAGAGATACGACTCTGAAAGAGAAACAAGGAGACACGTAACAGGTTTCACAATTATATAAGCAAATAAATGGATCTGTTCTGCATAAGGAACATGTTTTTACAACTACAATTTAAAACTGGTAGTTGTTGCAAACATCCAATCAGATGTAAACAACAGTGGAGGAAATGATGCCTATCCAAATCTATACTAGAACAAAGTTTGAAGGCTTCAGAAGGATGAACTTACATTACATGTTAACATTGGCTGGACAAAGCCCTTCTCCATGTTGATGGAAAGATAATTCAATAAATTCCCCAAAGAAAATTCTTTATAAGCATTGCCATTATTCTACATTTTGCAAACAGTAAATATAGATCAAATAATATTGGAAGAAATAGAGGATAATGAAGCTCAGGTGCAGACTGACGATACATAATCAAATAGCAATTAATTAAGTACAGCGTTACAAGGCAAAAGGTACTGACAAGAGGAATGCAGACATCAACGTGTGCAGTGGCATTGGCTTTATTCAACATTTTGGTAAGAGTAAATGTATATATGATAATTTGGAGAAAGTGGAGGGCAGGGCAGATAAGATGTAGAGTAATGCTAGACAATCAACTATCTCGCGATGCATGTACAGTAATACCACCACCAAAAGTTATTAGTTGTCGCTCAAATGGATGTATCTAGAACTATTAAGTTCTAAATACATCCAATTGATCAACAATTAATTCGATGCAGTGGGAGTACATGACAACAAGTACTTACATGAGCAATCCAAAACTTCATAACCATTGTGTTAATTCTACATTTATCTAAGAGTAAATATAGATCTTATAATTTCAAGCAAAGGAAGGATAAAGAAGCGAGCATTTACAGTGATGCTACATAATCAAACAGCAATGAGTGTAAGTATGATGACAAAGGGCAAGAGGTACTAACAAGAGCAATGCAGAGCCCAATATTGTCATGAGATCCTATGATCCTTTGAGCAAGGAGATTCATCTGAAATTAGTTTTCATACAAGAGAGAAGGTAAGGCACATGCAGAAATTTAGGAGTTCAAATTTTGAATTGATATCATAGACAGTACCTGACCCTGGGCTGTCAGCAATTCTAATAGGGGTTTGGCCACTGGAGTAGGGGTAAAGTCTGTTACAGTTGGGCCTGTGTTTTATATGGTTGCTGATCTATCTGATTTAACAGGTATCACTACCTTTTCCAAATACCTAGTTTGTACTCCTTGAGGATCTGCAATCACCCTATTCCTTTTGGACATCTATTACTAAAGAACAACATTTGACTGGAAAAACATAGTATGATGACACATGGAATAGGTACAGAAAATGGATAGGTATGGCATATTGTAACACCCTCGATGCGACTATATCTCCCACGTGTCGAGGCACGACTTAGAGGCATAATCGCATAGAAGGCATATGTCGCAAGTTAGGCAATCTTCACAACATCCCATGTAATATGATAATAAAAGGGGAGATAACATAGTTGGCTTACACTCGCCACGTCAATCAAGTACATAAATAACATTACATCATCCAAACACTCATGGCCCGACTACGGCGCCAAAATAAAAGGTAACCCAACATGCGACACGGTCCCAATCACCCCCAACTGGGCACCACTACTGATCATCAGGAAAGGAAACATAGTAACGTTGAGATTCTTCGTCGAACTCCCACTTGAGCTCGAGCGCGTCTCCTGGAGCAGAATCATCAGGCCCTGCATCTGGTGTAATAGTAATCTGTGAGCCACAGGGACTCAGCAATCTCGCACCCTCACGATCAAGACTATTTAAGCTTATAGGTAAGGCAGGGTAAATATGAGTGGAGCTGCAGCAAGCGACTAGCAAGTATGGTGGCTAACTTATTCGCAAAAGAGAGCGAGAAGAGGAGGCAAAGCGCGAGCGAGAAACTAGAGAGCAACCTGCGCAAACATTACCCCAACACCGTGTCCATTTCCCGGACTCCGCCGAGAAGAGGCCATCACGGTAACACACTCAGTTGATTCATTTTAATTAAGTTAAGGTTCAAGTTATCTACAACCGGACATTAACAAATTCCCATCTGCCCATAACCGCGGGCACGACTTTTGAAAGTTCAAATCCCTGCAGGGGAGTCCCAACTTAGCCCATGACAAGCTCTCACGGTCAACGAAGGAATAGACCTCCTCCCAAGACGTTCCGATCAGACTTGGTATCTCGGTTCTTCAAGACACTTCGATAGGTTAAAACAAGACCAGCAACACCGCCCGAATGTGCCGACAAATCCCGATAGGAGCTGCACATATCTCTTTCTCAGGGCACAATCGGATAAGCAATCCGTACAACTAAAACCAGCCCTCGAGTTTCCCCGAGGTGGCGCTACAAGGGGCTCTAGGTTGGACCAACACTCAGAGGAGCACTGGCCCGGGGGGGGGGGGGTTAAAATAAGATGACCCTCGGGCTCCGGAAACCCAAGGGAAAAGAGGCTAGGTGGCAAATGGTAAAACCAAGGTTGGGCATTGCTGGAAAAGCTTTAATCAAGGCGAAACATCAAGGGGTTCCCATTATAACCCAACCGCGTAAGGAACGCAAAATCCGGGAACATAACACCGATATGACAGAAACTAGGGCGGCAAGAGTGGAACAAAACACTAGGCGAGAGGCCGAGCCTTCCACCCTTTACCAAGTATATAGATGCATTAAGATAACAAGATAATATAATGATATCCCAACAAGTAAATAAATGTTCCAACAAGGAACGGCCTCCAATCTTCACCTGCAATTAGCAACGCTATAAGAGGGGCTGAGCAAAGCGGTAACATAGCCAATCAACGGTTTGCTAGGACAAGGTGGGTTAGAGGTTTGACATGGCAATTTGGGAGGCTTGAAAGCAAGTGGTAGGCATCGTAGCATTGGCATAGCAAAAGAGCGAGCAAACTAGCATAGCAAAGATAGTAGTGATTTCGAGGGTATGATCATCTTGCCTGCACAGTTGTCAGAGTTGACTGGATCCTCGAAAGCAAACTCAATGGGCTCCTCGTTAGCGAACTCGTCTCCCAGCTCTACCCAAACAAGATAAACAAGCAACAAGACACAATCAACCACGTGCAAGGATCAAACAAGATGATGCAAAGATGATATGCTATGCGGGATGCAAAATGCAAGATATGACAGGAAATGTAAGAACCTGGCCTCAACTTGGAAATCCAAGTGTGCCACTAGAAAGATGAGATGAAATCGCTTGAAAACGATATAAAGAACGCCGGAATCGGAGTTACGGTTTGGAAATGGCAAGCGATTCAAATATGACACCAGTCTGTGATTTACAGCAAGTAGCCATCTAAATGCAACGAGATGAACATGCTACAGCACCCAAACATGACAACAAAATACATGGCAGGGATGCATTCAAGATTCTTAACAAAAGTCTAGCACTGAGATACAGACTATTCATCCATTAACAGGTTCAAACAAGCATGGCAAAAATGCATATGACAAACAGATCTCAGACTTAGTGAAATTAACACTTGTCTGGAATTTCAGATCAGGTAGCCCTCTTCGGAGCAACAAAACTACATGCTACAGGACCTGAACATGGCAAAGTAAAGCATGGAATGGAGCTACTCAAAGATCTTAACAAAATTCCCTTAGTGACCTTGAGCCAAAAGGGATCATAAAATACAATTGCAAGCATGTGAACATAGCAAAAACATAATCAGTTTTCAGACTTAGTGAAAACTGACACATGCTGAAACATATCTCAAGTAGGCATGTTTACGAGCTCGATGCACTCAATACGGTGCAAGTCATGACAAGGTAAGCAAACATCTATCAAGAACACACAAAATTCAAGCTATACATGGCAAGAACAATAACATAGCCTGCACGGATCAACTACAACATCACCGGCAAAATTGCAAACAAGTTGACAATCTGCCCAGATTCACAAAGTAGCAAAAGTAGAGCTCGATTGACTCAAGCTAGGGTGCTCCATAACTGCAAACAAATACATGGATGGATAGAGCACTACAAGATTAACAAAACATCCTTACTGATCATCCTCAAAAGACGCACGGATCACTAGGAAACAACATGAACATATGGCCACATGAGATAAACAGCTCAAGGACTTAGTGGAATTGCTAAGTCCCTGAAATCAGAATTAACAAGTGCACCACTTTGCAAGCTTGTACTAGTCACCACACCCTTCACAAAAATACATGGGTTGCACCTCTGGAAAGATGACAAAACCCTTAACAAAACATATTTAGAACTCATGGGCATATCATGCACACATCAATCATGGCAAAAATGACAAAAAGCTAAACGGAGTAGCAGATCTGACAATTAACTCAAGTAGCCCTCTTCTAACAGCATTTCGGGCATCAAGATGAACTCAAATGAAAATGGTGCAATGGAATGAAATGATGTACTCTCTGAGGTGAACATTTTTATATGCTATATGCCCAAATCGGAGCTACGGATGCAAAGTTACAAGGCTATGAACAGGAGCACTTGGATCTAGAATTTTCGGGACTTAGAAGAAAAACAACCTCCGGATCTAGGGTTCACTATTCACAGCACGCAAACCGAGGCGAGATCCGAGCTCGCCGGGGAAGCTCATCGGTGGGGAGAAGAAGGGGAGGTGAGGCCGGCCTCTCCCCGGCCAGTGCTGACGACGGCGGCGGCGGGCTCCGAGGAGCGGCGGGGCGGCGACGACCGCGGTGGCCGGAGCGGGCGGAGGGGAGCTCCGGTCGCCGGCGTTGGCGAGGGAGGCGGCAATGCGGTGGCGGGGAGCAGGGAGGCGCGGGGCGGCGGATGGGCCTCGGGGGCCCGATCTGGGCCTCCCGGGTCGGCGGCGGCGACGAAGTGGGGCGGCGGCGCGGACCAGTGAGGAGGTGACACGTGGCGGCGGCGGGGTCGATCCGGACGTGTCCGGCCCGCGGGAAATTGTCTACTGGCGCGTGGAGACGAAGGAGACTAGGGTTTTGGACGAGGGGGATCCGGATTTCGGAGGAGGACCTATTTAAAGGCATAGAGGGAGCTAGGAGAGTCCAAATGAGGTGCGGTTTTCGGCCACGCGATCGTGATCGAACGCTCTAGATGATGGAGAGGGTTTTGGTGAGTTTTGGGCCAAACTGGAGGGGTGTTGGGCTGCAACACACACAAGGCCTTCTCGGTCCCTCGGTTAACCATTGGAGTATCAAATGAAGTCCAAATGATACGAAGCTTGACAGGCGGTCTACCGGTAGTAAACCAAGGCTGCTTGGCAAGTCTCGGTCCAATCCGGAAATGTTTAATCCCCACACACGAAAGAAAAGTAGAAATGGCCACCGGAGGAGAACGAAGCGCCGGAATGCAAAACGGACAACGGGGAAAAAGCTCGAATGCTTGAGACAAACACGTATGCAAATGCAATGCACATGATGACATGATATGAGATGCATGACAACGACAACAACACACGGAGACAAAGACCTGGACCCGAGAAAATATAATAACTTAACGCCGGAAATGGCAAGAGTTGGAGTACAAATTGGGAAAGTTACATCCGGGGTGTTACACATATACTCATATATGATGCTTAAACTAAGCAGATGGTGTAACAAAGTAGAAGTAATGCAAGAGGTCAGATGCAAAATATGTGTGACCAATACAACCTTGCCAAATTAGAGCATGCACCTTGATGGGTGAATAAGATAGGCCATCCTCCACCATGCCAAGTTTGTTAGCCAGTGGATCATTCCGCAATATTCCTCTCGTGCGCCCATTCTCATATTCATTTTGATAATGTTCAATACCTGACATGCATGAAAACATAAAAACAAGTGAGATTATATTTGTAATGCAGAAGTGATTCTAATCCAATACTTCCTCCTTGTAAACCCCTTTGTGCTATCTCTGCAAGTCTTCTAAGAGGTGCCATGCATGCTGTAATTTGGTGTGTGCATTAATATAATGTGGCCTACTACTCAAAATATGAGAGCTCCAGAAGTGATGATACTTCGCAGATGACAGCTTCAACATATAGTAAATAAGAACAAGTCGACCTAACCTGACATATTCAAAATATACTAAGGGAGAATAACTCGACCTGACCAGCCGACCGCAAGAGAAGAGGATTGAGGGAGTCCGGGATTAGGGGGTCTCCGGACAGCCGGACTCTATCCTTTGGCCGGACTGTAGGACTATGAAGATACAAGATTGAAGACTTCGTCTCGTGTCCGGATGGGACTCTACTTGGCGTGGAAGGCAAGCTAGGCAATACGGATATGTATATCTCCTCCTTTGTAACCGACCTTGTGTAACCCTAGCCCCCTCCGGTGTCTATATAAACCGGAGGGTTTTAGTCCGTAGGACAACACACAATCATACCATAGGCTAGCTTTTAGGGTTTAGCCTCTCCGATCTCGTGGTAGATCAACTCTTGTAATACCCATATCATCAAGAATAAATCAAGCAGGACGTAGGGTTTTACCTCCATCAAGAGGGCCCAAACCTGGGAAAAACATCGTGTCCCCTGCCTCCTGTTACCATCCGCCTTAGACGCACAGTTCGGGACCCCCTACCCGAGATCCGCCGGTTTTGACACTGACATTGGTGCTTTCATTGAGAGTTCCTCTGTGTCGTCGCCGTTAGGCTTGATGGCTCCTACGATCATCGACAGCGATGCGGTCCAGGGTGAGACTTTTCTCCCCGGACAGATCTTTGTGTTCGGCGGCTCCGCACTTCGGGCCAACTCGCTTGGCCATCTGGAGCAGATCGAAAGTTACGCCCCTGGTCACCGGGCCAGGTTTGGAAGCTTAAACTACACGACCGATATCCGCGGAGACTTGATCTTCGACGGATTCGAGCCTCTGCCTTGTGCGTCACATGGCCACGATGAGTACGATTTAGCTCTACCATCGGACAGTCTTCAGGAGATCGCACCGGCAGCCGCTCCGACCCTCAATTCGGAGCCAGTTGCGCCGTCTATGGACGGGTGGATGGACCCCGCCATGGAGGCCTTATCCTCGGCGGCGATCGAGCTGAACATCGACCTTACCCTACATGAGAGCCGTGTTGTCAAACTGCCGGATCCTTCTCCGGCCACGGACTCCGAACCGCCTGCGCTCGTTCCTAGCGAATCCGATTGGGCGCCAATCATGGAGTTTACCTCCGCGGATATTTTTCAGCATTCACCCTTTGGCGACGTACTGAACTCATTAAGGTCTCTCTCCTTGTCAGGAGGATCCTGGCCGAACTACGTCCGACAGGATTTGGATGCGGATGACGAAGAAATTCGCCGCCCACCCACCACCCACTTAGTAGCCACTGTCGACGATTTAACCGACATGCTCGACTTCAACTCCGAAAACATCGACAGTATGGACAACGATGTAGGAGACGAACACGAAACATTGCCCACAGGGCACCAGAAGCCCACTTCATCACATGACGTATACATGGTGGACACACCAAAAGAAAATGACGACGAGGAACAGAAGGACGCAACGAAGGGTTGTCCCCTCGAGAAGCAGTCAAAGCGGCGGCTTAAGCGCCGCCCCAAATCCCGCCTCGGCAAAAACAACAATCATATAGACCCAGCGTTAGAGCAGGGTGAACAATCGCCGGACCACGGCAACATAGAGAATCAAACAAAACAATCCGACTCTGTCAAAGATAATAATCCGGACGACATCACACCAGACAGACACCCGGAGCAACAGCATGCCCATCAAAGGCTTGTTGCCACCACAAGGAGTCTAAAAAAGCATAAGCAAAGGCTCAAGGCTACGCAAGACACACTCAGAATCAGATGGAGTAAAGTACTCAACACAACGGCGAAGTACGGCGGTAACCGCCACACCAAGAGCTACCCGAAGTGGAAGTTGCTACCTGAATTCAATGAGGAGGCCTCAGATCCCCCGCAACCAAAAATTAAAATGGCCATCCGGCCGGATAGACGACCTCACGGCCAACATAAAACGGCGAACAACGCCACACATGAGCCAATACGCGATCCACGCGAGGGCTCGCATCCAAAGGACGGCGCAACCAGATCCATTTATGGACCACCCAAGCGCGCCCCGGCATATGATGCAACACAACAAACATCCGAACACCACGGTACACCCAGATATAGGGGTGCCACACACCCCCTATGTTTCACCAATGAGGTGATGGACCATGAATTTCCAGAGGGATTCAAACCCGTAAACATAGAGGCATACGACGGAACAACAGACCCTGGGGTCTGGATTGAGGATTATATCCTCCATATCCATATGGCTCGAGGAGATGATCTCCACGCCATCAAGTACTTACCCCTCAAGCTCAAAGGGCCAGCTCGGCACTGGCTTAAAAGCCTCCCCGAAAGCTCCATTGGAAGCTGGGAAGAGCTCAAAGACGCTTTTCGGGCAAATTTTCAAGGAACTTATGCCCGACCTCCGGATGCGGACGATTTGATTCATATAACTCAACAGCCCGGAGAGTCAGCCCGAAAGCTTTGGAATAGGTTTCTTACTAAAAAGAATCAAATAGTTGATTGTCCGAACGCCGAAGCCTTGGCAGCTTTTTAGCACAGCATCCGAGACGAATGGCTTACCAAACACCTCATGACCCGCTTTTGCGCGGGCAAGGACAGCTGGCTAGCCCGATGCAGCACCAGCGACCCAAGTACATCCGAAGTTAGAGACGGAAATGGGAAATCACGACGCAGCAAAAATAACAAGCGCCAGACTAAAGAAGACAGCCCGAAGAGCACGGCGGTACACGCCGGATTCAGAAGCTCTCGGCCAGGTCAGCAAAAGCCGCCCTCTAAAGGCGCCAGAGATGAACTGTCGAGCTTAAACAAAATTCTGCACCAAATATGTCAGATCCATAGCACCCCCGATAAACCTGCACACCATACCCACAGAGAATGTTGGGTCTTCAAGTAGTCCGGCAAGCTCAACGCTGAACATAAGGGGCAGGATACACCAAGTGAAGACGAGGATGAGCCTCGCAAGAAAAACACCAGGGAACAGAAGAAATTTCCACCAGAAGTCAAAGCAGTAAACGTGTTACATGTGATAAAGGGGAGAAGCAAAGCGGCACTCCCAGATAAACATGCCCAAGGGCCTATCACCGCGGAGTTCAGTCACTGGCCGTCTCAACCGATCACCTTCGATCATCAGGATTACTCAGCAAGTATCCGGAGCGCAGGATGGGCTGCCTTGGTATTAGATCCAATAATTGACGGATACCACTTCACACGAGTCCTGATGTACGGCGGCAGCAGCTTAAACACGATATATCAGGACACAATCCGCAAAATGGGGATAGACCCAACGAAAATTTGCCACAGCAATACTACCTTTAGAGGAGTAACGCCAGGCCCAGGGGCTCATTGCATGGGCTCCCTGCTACTAGAGGTTGTATTCGGCTCCCCCGACAACTTCCGTAGCGAAAATTTAACCTTTCACATTGCTCCGTTCCAAAGTGGTTATCAAGCACTACTTGGACGCGAAGCCTTCACTCGCTTTAACGCAATACCGCATTACACTTCCCTCACACTTAAGATGCCCGGTACACGTGGCATCATTATAGTAAATGGAAATATTGAGCGATCCCTGTGCGCCGAAGAGAGTGCGGCTGCCTTGGCAGCCACACACGAAAACGGCCTCACCAACTAAATCATTCGATAGGTCGTCAAGACCACGAACATGGTTAGACGAGTCCGGCGCAGCTATATGTAATTCATACAGGTTTGATGAACACACCCCTATTACAAATACAAGGGGCTCAACGCGCACAGACAAGTGGCAATTTTTACTCATCTTGAACTATAAATGGTTTCTTTAAACCTACCTTTTTGCATGACAACTTTTCACCTAAGTTCCTCTCTTTTACAGATGATCATCGTGCTACACCCGTCCAGGATATGATGGAGACACAGGCGCACATGTTCAGCAGGGACCCGTTCAAAGGATTCTTTTTAGATTAAGACCCTGCGTCAACCTTTTTTACTGTCTCTTGTTGATACACATCCCTCGGATTCTCAGTACAATTGAGAAGGATGCTGACGTCTTGGCATGTGGCCACTGCAGAACAGCGCACGTACCTGGACAACAGGGGCTTCTTACAAAGGGCACTGTTTGGGCCCGGTTTACACCATAAAGACCGAATACCTTAGGGAGTGTTCGACGTCGCGAGTTTGGCCTTATATGCATCAGCTCCGAATCATGTCTTTGGTCAAATGTTGGGTTTGCCCGGCTCCTGTGTTTTGCTGCCTTACGTTCCACTCTATCGGCTAAGGCGGCACCAGGAGAACTACTGCGATTGTGCCCTGGTTCATCCGGACGAGCACCTCAGTAGAGAAAGCCGAAAACTGACTGTCATGATATAGCGCGAGACTGGCCAACCACTCGATGACCTATCGGAATCTTAGAATTCCTCCACCTTAACGAAGGACCATTTCCCGGCCAAGCTTGTACGCACCCCGAATTTGGGTGAGTGCGGAGCCACCAGGGGCTATATAGTAGCCCCACTGTCAAACTCCTATGGCTAAGTGAAAGTGTTAAAGCATTATAGTCTGGTTGCCTAGTTCGCTGCGCTATCACCTCCTTATTAGTACCAAGACGTTGGATTAAGTGTGAATACGCGTCTTCTGCGAACACCCCCGCATTATATGCGTGAGGGCTGAAGTCGACGACTGCAATCTTTCAGGTTATATACATGTATACATAAACGGCCGCACAGGAGGCATCACAATACTTTCGAGCACAAGTATAAATATAGCCTTGATAAATTCAATAAAACATTGTTTTTACAATGGGAATACATGTCACTCAAACATAATATTCTTCGAGCACTGGGCCTCTATCAAACGAGCACCCTCAAGAACTTCTTCAAAATAGTGCTCGGCAGCCACTCGGCCTATGGCCGAACCCTGCGCCGCAACAGTGCTAGCATCCATTTCCGCCCAGTATGCTTTGACACGGGCAAGGGCCATCCGCGAGCCTTCTATGCATGCCGACCTCTTCATCGCATTGATGCGCGGCACCGCAGCAAGGAACTGCTGCACTAAGCTGAAATAGCTGTTCGGCTTCGGCTTTTTCGGCCACAGATGATCTACGACGGACCTCATGGCAAGTCCGGACAATCTATTGAGTTCGGCCCATTCGGCAAGCTGATCAGTTAGTGGAAGCGGACGCTCTGGAACGTTAAACTGTGACCAGAATAGCTTGTCCACTTCACGATCTGTTTGATCTCTGAAGTATTCGGCCGCATCGATAGCACTCGCCGTCAAATCCAGATATGCGTCCGCCGAACTCCACAGCCAATCCAGAGGGGCATACCACGGATCTCCGAACTTCCTCCACAGCAAAAAGGGCTTCCCAGCCACAATATCACCGGCTTCACGTAGCTCCTCCTTCTTCGCTCTCATGGCAGAGCGGGTGTCTTTGGTCGCCATCGTGGCCTTTTCGAGGTCCGTTGCCCTCGCTCAGTTTTCTTCTTCAAGGAACTGGCAACGGTCGGCAGTGTCTTTTAACTTTACGGCCATCTTGGCCATCTTCTCTTTGCTCTCACAATGCGTGGCCTTCTCGGCTCTTAACTCTTCGGCCGCCTTCAAAGTAGCCACATTACTACTCCTTGCTTGTTCTTTGGCTCGGGCAAGTTCCGCCCGAAGGGTTTCCACGGTGGCAGCTCCATCTGCAGTCACAAAATATTAAAGATACTGGCATTACGCTGCTCTTACTAAGTGAAATTCACCAAAAAATATCACTTACCCTGTGCCTCGTCAAACCTCTTGTTAACAAGCTCGATGTCAGCATCCGCCGCATCCAGTTGCCGCTTTAGTTCGGCAAACTCATGAGTCCGGCTAGCCACCAGAGCTTCCACTACCTGCAAATTAAAGTGGTATGGTTATTACCTGGGACTACGATCCTTTGCTTGCCGCCGTTCTCGGTGAGAACTAGAGTCTCAGGGGCTACTATCTACACAGGGCACACCTAAAAAAGTGCGGTACTATTACAAAGGTATATCATTTTACATACCTCAAAGCCCGTTAGTAAACTCATAAAGGCGTCATGCAACCCGCTTTTGGCGGACGAAATCCTTTCCATCACCATACTCATCAACGTACGGTGTTCTTCCGAGATGGTCGCTCGCTTCAGCAGATCCCTCAGTACGCCCGACCGCATACTAGACGGCGCCGGACTCCTTTGTGTGCCCTCTTCAAGAGCCGGATGCTGGGGACTTCGGGAGACTATAGGATTATCTTCTGGCCTCACCGGATCCGGAGAGGCCCTCCATGACGACACTTCAAGGTCGCCTGGTTCTTGAGCGGGGGAGTCCGGGGGAGGCGTTTCGCTCTCCATCATCTCCGGAAGAAGGTCCCCTGAAGACGAGCTCAATTGAGAAGGGCTAAGATCCGAACTGCAAGATAAACGCTTTGGTTATTTTCCTCGGAAATAAGGTAGAATACCTTTACAATTAAGTATTTTTTTATCACTTACGGCTCGTTAGAGGGCTGATCCCCGCGCGGACTTTGTGCAGCAAGAGCACCCCCCAAGGCAGGACCCTCTGTTGTAGACTTCTTCTCCCGTTTGGAAGCCTTGGTTTCTGGATCCCCAGAGGCAGTCCTCTTCCTTCCCCGGAGCGAGAAAAGTTCAGAATCTTCCCCTTGGTTATCCTCCTTCATGGAGGTGCTCATTCCCTCAGTTGGAATTGGAAGCGATGGGGGCCCGCTTCCGTCCTCATTATTCCCCCTTTATCTTCCTTTGAGGGCTCCGGGCAAGGTGCTAGCTCGAGCATCTTTTCCAGTACTAGATTGTCCAAACCCTCAGGAAGGGGGGCTGAACACTGAATCATCTTCGCCTGTGTTAGCCAGTCCTGGTCAAAGAGCGATTTCTCGGAATGAACGTCATGATAAGTGAAAGATGGTGTGTTCGGCTAGAGGATTACTTACTTGGTCGGCGGTGCGGTTGCTGCTCAGGCCCACGTCCTCAGTAGTATCCGGACACTCTATTTGAGGTCCGAAGAATGATTTATACATCTCCTCGTGCGTCAGGCCGAGGAAATTCTGAATAGCGTGCGGTCCTTCTGGGTTGAATTCCCACAAGCGGAGGGGCCGGCGTTTGCATGGCTAGACTCGACGAACTAGCATGACTTGCACTACCATAACCAAACTAAAATCTCCCTCGAGATCTCGGATGCGGCTCTGCAATATGGGCACATCCTTGGCTGGACCCCGGCTCAGCCCCCTACTGATCCATGGCATCAGTTGTGGTGGAGGGCCCGAGCGAAAGGCGGGGGAAGCCACCCACTTGGCACTTCTGGGAGCGGTGATGTAGAACCACTCCCGTTGCCATAATCCGGACACCTCTGGAAAGGACCCTTTTGGCCATGGAGCTCCTGCAATCTTGCTTATCAATGCATCGCCGCATGCTGCATACTGCCCTTCGACCGTCTTTGGCTTCACATCAAAGGTCTTGAGCCACAGGCCGAAGTGAGGGGTAATGCGGAGGAAGGCCTCACATACGACAATAAATGTCGATATGTGGAGAAAGGAATCTGGGGCTAGATCGTGGAAATCAAGCCCGTAATAGAACATCAAACCCCTTACGAAGGGATCCAGAGTGAGGCCTAGTCCTCGGAGGAAGTGGGAGATGAACACGACGTCTTCGTTGGGTTCAGGAGTAGGGACGACCTGCCCTCGGGCGGGCAGCCGATGTGAGATTTCGGCGGTCAGGTATCTTGCCTCCCTCAATTTCTTGATATCCTCTTCTGTGACGGAGGAGGGCATCCACCGGCCCTGGAGGCTGGATCCGGACATGATTGAAGATCCGAAGCACCTGACCTAGGCTTTGGGTGTTAGAAATTGAGGCGGGGGAAGGATTCAATTGGGCACGGGAGGAAAAAAGTAAAAGCCTTGTCCCTTTATAAAGAGGGTGAATATCAAGCGTCCTCCCTGTAGCCGTTTGGGACTTGCCTAAAATCTAGGAGTCCAAGGCGCGGTTGGGTTACCCACACCCGTATTGATGAGAATCTCGTAATAAAGGGGAACACGATCTCTGCATTGACAAGACGTGTCAAGAAACTGCCTCGCGTTATGTGCGGGACTAGTTAAAAAAAACGGTTCGAATAATCGCCGAGCCATGGCATGATGTCATATTGCCTAAACGAGTCAGCGGATTAGATTTGTGGAAATATTATTCTCTCTACGGTGGTATGTGGAACTTATTTTGCAGGGTCGGACACTATCCTTTATTTGAACTCTTCTGTGGTATATCCGGAGAAGGAACCCTCCTTGCAATGCCGAATACAACACTGCGCGCCGGACTCGTCGTCATTGAAGCCTGGTTCAGGGGCTACTGAGGGACTCCGGGATTAGGGGGTCTCCGGACAGCCGAACTCTATCCTTTGGCCGGACTGTAGGACTATGAAGATACAAGATTGAAGACTTCGTCTCGTGTCCGGATGGGACTCTACTTGGCGTGGAAGGCAAGCTAGGCAATACGGATATGTATATCTCCTCCTTTGTAACCGACCTTGTGTAACCCTAGCCCCCTCCAGTGTCTATATAAACCGGAGGGTTTTAGTCCGTAGGACAACAGACAATCATACCATAGGCTAGCTTTTAGGGTTTAGCCTCTCCGATCTCGTGGTAGATCAACTCTTGTAATACCCATATCATCAAGAATAAATCAAGCAGGACGTAGGGTTTTACCTCCATCAAGAGAACCTGGGTAAAACATCGTGTCCCCTGCCTCCTGTTACTGTCAGGACCCCGATTCCAAGTCACATCGATCTAGCCGGTAACACTTCATATCACTTTGCGGCCTCACACACGGTATTCCCACGGGTGTCGCCTTACCATGGCCCGGGACCGTTTGCGCCTTTTGGCTCACGTATATGATAGTGTCGCTAGCATCCATATGACAGGGAACCCGGGCTGACATGGCTAGTCGTGAACCCAAAGTGGTACTAACCTATGGGGACAGGCATACATGAATCACATCGAGCGTGTCGGTCAGCAGCGTGTGGATCCGGGCTGTAGCACTGGGCTAACAGGACTCCGGGAACCCGAGCTGTAGCAGGCTAGGCAGGACTCCGGATGTCACCGCGTGACATTTCCCGGAAGGGACAGACACAGGAACGAAGTGAAACACATGCCGGCCAGTCAAGTGTCCTGAGCAGTAGTGCTGGGCTAACAGGACTCCGGTGAACCGGGCTGTAGCGGACTACTATGGCTCATGGAAGCACTAGACTACATTTCCCCATAAGAGAGACTGCCAAGGATAAACAACTAGATTGTAGGATCCCACACATACCAAGCATTTCAATCATACACACAATATGCTCGATATGTGTAAATACAACACGGCATCACAACATAACCCTACAACTCAAGTATTTATCCATTAGGCTCTGAGGAGCGAGATATTACAAACATGGGTCTCATGACCCAACAATCATAGCATACAAGTCAAAGCACATGCGGAAGCTTAACATGTCTGAGTACAGACATCTACAAATGAAAAAGGCTGAGAAGCCTGACTATCTACCAGATCCTGCCGAGGGCACAAGATCGTAGCTGAGGTATCAAGCTAAACGTCGAAGTCCACGCGGAACTACTAGCGAGACTGAAGTCTCTCTGCAAAACATAAAATAGGCAAACGTGAGTACAAATGTACCCAGCAAGACTTACATCAGAACTAACTACATATGCATCGGTATCAACAAAGGGGGTGGTGGAGTTTAACTGCAGCAAGCCAGCTTTGACTCGGTGGCTAGCCTGAACTACGACTGCAAGCAACTCTTTTGGGGTGGCGCACACGAGTCCACATATTCACCATTCAATACACCACTATGGATCCGCTCCCGTCTCCCTACGGGAAGGCCATCCATAGCACTCACACTTATCTTGCGAGTTTTAGAGTATCCACTTTCACTTGTCTATGAACTGTTATAGGCAACCCAGAAGTCCATTACCGCGGACACGGCTATTCGAATAGATGATGTTAACCCTGCAGGGGTGTACTTCTTCACACACGCTCTCACCACTTACCGCCGTTTACACGACATGTACTCGGCAACCTTCAAGCGGAAGCCCAACGAGGATGTCGGCCACAGCCTACCTAAACACTCAAGTCTCTAGTCCAGGTTTATCGCCTACCCAGGTTCCATCCGCAGGGAGTCCGGCCGAGGTTTCCACATATGGCCCCGGACGATGTGTACAGGGTTCCGAGACACCAAACGGGCGCTGGCATGCCCGGCCACGATGTATCTACCACATCATAGCCCACCCCTAGGGTCAGCGCTACGCACGGTCGCCAACACATATCCTATAAACACCAGAAACTAGTTGCAACTCCTGGACAGAGGACAAGGGTGATCAAGAAGCCGAGAGGGTCCATTGGTTTCGGGCCCAATGCGTGGTAGTAACTGTTTCATGGATCACAAACACAGAACTCAGTTCCTAAGGACTGTTTCAATGAGACAACCCACCATGTACTCCTACATGGCCTCTTACCGCTACCTTTACCAATTCGTGTTCACACACTTAGCTCACACACAGTAGGACATGTTCATCACTGTTCCAATTCATCCCCGATGAATCAGACCTGACTCAACTCTAAGCAGTAGCAGGCATGACAAATAAGCATGAATGAGTAGGCACATCAGGGCTCAAACAACTCCTACTCATGCTAGTGGGTTTCATCTATTTACTGTGGCAATGACAGGTCA
Source organism: Triticum urartu (assembly GCF_056163025.1). Taxonomy (NCBI): domain Eukaryota; kingdom Viridiplantae; phylum Streptophyta; class Magnoliopsida; order Poales; family Poaceae; genus Triticum; species Triticum urartu. The sequence goes on along the minus strand of NC_141879.1, from coordinate 210,391,541 downwards.
TGCAAATGATAAAGGGGTTCAGCTACTGCAACAAGTAACAGATGAATCGTTGTTGTCCTAATGCAGTAAAAGAGAGCAGGAGCGAGAGAGTGAGATTGTATCGGAATAAACAAGGGGGTTTTGCTTGCCTGGCACTTCTGAAGATAACATTGAGTCTTCATCAGTGTCAACGATCACAGCGTCGGAGCAGCGTCTACCGAGAGGGGACAATTACCGGCAAACAAGGAAGAACACAATCAATGCGATGCAACAATATGATGCATGATCATGACATGGCAATATGCTGTTGATTGAGCTAATGCAACTAGCAACAAGTTAAATGGAGTTGGTTTGAACACTAGGTTCAAAATCAAATTCAAACTATGAATTCAAATAGTGCATTATCATGTTTTGGACTAAACAGTGAGGTTAAGTTGTTCAAACATGCATGAAAATTCCATAATCAGATTCCTTGGATTTTTCTGATAATTTTTCATATATAATTTATTGCATTTGGAGTTATAGATTATTTTCTATGATTTTTACAAGTTTTAGCTAGAAATAAATAAATCATTTCTGATTTATTTAAAATCCCAGAAAAGCTTTACTGCGTCAGCATTGCACAAGGGTGATGTCAGCGGATCAACTGGTCGGCCAGGTCAAACCTGACCAGTGGGACCCACTGGTCAGTGACCCAGTCAACTAACCAAGTTAGTTAGCCCTAACTAACTAGGTTGGGCCCACTGGTCAGCGACTAACCTAACTAGCCTAAATAGGATTAGCCCTAACTAACTTAGTTAGCCGGGCGGGGCCCGCATGTCAGTGGCTCATCTAATTAGCTAAGTTAATTAACACTAACTAAACCTAACACTAATTAAGCAGGCGCCTGGGCCCACACGTCAGGGGAGGTCAAACCCCTGGTCAACAGGGCTAAACCACCGGCGTTTAGCCGCCGACGATGACCAGACGCGGCGGAGGGCCGTTGGAACGGGCTCTGGGGCCCCGTTCGCAGCGTGGTTGGGCTCGTTCGAGAGCCCAAACTAGCGCGCGTCGGATGGTGGCGCCAGCCGGGCCTGGGGCGGCCGGAGGCGACGGCGGGGAGCTCGGCCGCGGCGGCCGGAGCTCGGGCGTGCTCGGGTTCGGCGCTGGGATACACAACAGGGGCGTGGAGAAGGGCTACGGCCTCCTGGGAGTGTGGCAAACGCGGTGACGCGCTCGGTTTCGAGCCCGCGTGGCTGTGGCCACGACGACGGCGTCGCCGGCGGAGCCGAGTGCTTGGGCTCGGTGGAGATGGCGGCTAGGGGGCGCAACCGAGGCGTAGAGGAGGGGGGGTTAGGGGCAGGGCTTACGTTGAGTCTTCTGGTGCAGACGGCGGGGCCGGGGAGGTGTCGGAGCGAGCGGGGCGGCGAGGCGAATCTCCGGCGACCCGAGGAGGATGAAGGGGTCAGGGATGGTGCTTCGAGGCGTCCGGCGTCATGTGGCTCGGCGGAAAGGACCGGGGCGTCACGACGGAGCTCGGGGACACGTCGGAGTGGCTCGGAGGTGGCTCTGGCCGTGGGGGAGCTCGTCGGCGGCGACGGCTGCGTTCGGTCGCGCGCTTGAGAGAGAGACAGAGGAGGGGATGAGGGCGAGTGAGAGTGCGAGAGAGGTCGGGGGATGCGTGGCGTCGCGAGGGAGGGCCAGAGAGACGAGGAGGCAGGCAGGGAGGCAGGAGGTGGCCGGCGCATGGCCGGCGCGCGGCTAGCACGCGCCCCTGCCTTCTGGCGCGAGGTAGGGGGTGACTGGCGTTGGCCAGTCGGCTGGGCCGGCACAGTGTCGGGCCAGCAGTGGCCCAGGTAAGCTCTCTCTCTTCTCTATTTTCTAAATTGTTTCTGTTTTCTATTTTTCTGCAATTGTTTTGGGTTTAGTTTTAACACCAAACCATTTTATGAAATCCTGAAAATAATTATGTGGCTAGAACTAAAATATCCAAAACCACATAAAATGTTCCAGAATTATTGGACATATATTAATTATATAAAGAATATATATCCAATTCAAATAGTTATTGAATTAATTCAAAGGCCCAAAATAAATGTTTCTGAGATACCAAAAACATTGGTTTGAATTTTACCTCTTGCCAATATTTTCAGAGGCTAAGAGGAACATTTTCTTGGACTTCTTTGAAGACATTTTAATGTTGATTATTTTTGAACTGGTTTCTGAGGGTTTCAACAAACCTCAATTCAACTTTCAGAAATTTTAGACATGATGCATGAGTGCAGATGCAACAATTTCACTCAGGTACTCTAGGGCTGTGACAGTTACCATCCGCCTTAGACGCACAGTTCGGGACCCCCTACCCGAGATCCGCCGGTTTTGACACCGACAAGGATCATCTTAAAGAAGAGCAGAAGAGCAAGCAGATTGAAGATATTACAAGTCTTTCTATACAATGTCGGTTGGCCAGCCATGATGAACCAGAGCGCATAGAGAAATACTATTCCTTCTGGTCTCTCCATATGTGGCTCACATGCATTTCGAAACTAAAGTAGGAATATTTAGCTGACCAATTAAACATCTCTCAGTTTTACTAATATCAGCATAATATCATATTTGAATTTGTACAACTAAGCTTGTTTAGCTCGATGGGTGGAGCAGTGCTGTTACAACACGAACCACGTAGGCTGATTATGGTCATCATAAAATGGGGAAACTGTAAGCATGATGAGTATAGTGTTGACCGTGGCAGTGGGATGGCAGATCTGAAGCTGCAAACTGCGCAAAGGGTAGTTAGCAACCGATATTTGCTTTGAAATAACAACTAAGATTTGGTATGAACAAGAAAGTATAGTCAACAAGTGACAAAGAAATGCAATTTGGCTGTCTCTCTATATGTCGCGACATGCATTTGGAACCTCAAGTGGGACCTTTAGCTAACCAATTAAATGTGTCTGTTAACTAATATCAGTATCATATCACAATCATATTTGAACAACTAAGCTTTGGAATTTTGAGTGTTGTGTTGTTTAGCTTGAAGGGTGGAGTAATGCTAGTATGACAGAAAGCACCTACGCAGACCATAGTAGAGTAGATAAAAGGGGAAACCCCTAAGCATCAAGTGTAAAATCAGGAAAGTGGAACTAGCTGGACCAGTGGGTGGCGCACATGCTTTTCGAAACGAATATAGGAACATTAGGTGACCAATTAAACATTCTCTGTTTGAGTAATATGAGCATCATATCAGATTCGTATTTCAACACGTAAGCTTTGGAATTATGAGTGGCATGTTGTTTCGCTTGATGTGTTGAGGTCTTGAGGAGCAGTGTTAGCACGACATGAAGCAGGGAAGCACCTACGATGATGGTAGTGAATATAAAGGGGGGAAACCATAAGCTTTACGAGTATAGTGACCGTGACATGGCGAATCTGAAGGTGCAAACCGGACAAAGCTACTTCGCAACCAATGTTTGCATTCAACTAGCCACTACGATTTGGTACGGACAAGAAAAGTACAGTAAACAATTTATGATCTATTTTCTGGGTGAGATCAATAACTTAAGCACATATGGAAGAGTACCACCTCTCTTGCGATGCTGTGTAGGCCCCTACTGATACATTGAGGGTGCTGCGGGTGCGATGGCTATCGGCGCCGGGGAAGAAGACTTTAGATGGCAGATGGCCGGGTTGGGGGCTAAATCCTGTTGCCGTGAACGAGGCGGTCGTAGGAGCGGCAACGACAAAGTGGACGACGGCGCCGATGAAGCGATACGACGAAATGAAAGGATCCTGGTCCGGCGCCGTGGATGAGAGACGTCCATCTCTTGCAGTGGACGACGGGGTAGGGGTAGCGGCTCCGGCAAGGTGGAGGATGGGGTGGCGGACGGAGGAGGCTGGCCGCAGTGGGGAGGTTGTCGTGGCGCCGACGGTGTATGAATGGGGAAATGGAGGGGGAGGAGGATCTCAAACTTCGGTATGCGCTTGTCTAAAATGTGGGAAAGTTATGAACTTATGCTCCGTTTAAAATTTCGGACATCACGTCGGTTGGGGATAGGACGGTCATCTCGCATCTCCCAAATATTTTCCAGCAACGATTTTGGGCGAGGAGAGGTGTTTTGCCGCCCACGGTTGGCGCACAAGGTGTATGAACGGGGCTGACAGGTAGGGCGGTTGTGTCACGTCTGAGGGTAGTTACACATCTGCCCCTATTTAAAATATTAGCCTACATCGATTTCGGGCGAGGAGAGTTTGTTTTGCCACCCACCGTGGATGAATGGGGAAATGGAGGGAGAGACACATGTCTTTCGGACGAGCTTGAATCAAATGTGTTTTGCCGCCCATGTTTGGCGCCCACCGTGTCTGAATGGGCTCAGAGGTCGTCGTGTCACGTCTGATTGAAGTTACTAGTCTACCCCTATCGACAGCAGTGTAAATCCGGTCGATAAGGATGTCAAGTGTTAGGGGTAGACAGTAATTTCCATCTCACAAACACTTGCTTCGGGCAGCCCACAAATGATAGTTGGTGTTTAGCCGCTTCATTCAAAACTTAGGAGAATTAGCATTCACGTTTGCCCTGGGCCCTGGAAACTAAATCCAAATCCAATTTTTATTCGATTACGAATATCCACAGATAATTCTACGTTTTTTTATTTATTTCTTCAAAACCACAACAAATATTTATTCCACCTTTATATTCAATTTTTATGATTTAGAAATGCCGTGATCTTTGAATTCAGTAGGTTGGATACACTTTGAGTCAAACAGTTATTTCATCCAATACAATATGCTCACACGAAAAATAGTTCACCTTATGTCAATCATACAAGTACTGAGGATTACCTCGCCTAAAAAATTCAGATCATTACAACACATGGACAACATAGGGGGTCTTACAACATATTCCATTCAGAGACATGACACGACATGCAAGTACAATAATCTAATGACAATTTCAACTGCTATCTAAAGAAGAACTGGGATTACCCTTGGCTTTAGATAGCAGAAGCTGCAGGACCTCCTTCGTCTTCAAATGCAACATTCTTACTTCCTCCAATTCTTGGGTTGCTTGCATAATGCGTGCAGCTAATTGCATAATTTCCAGCTTCAAGATCGAGATTACCTCATTCATGGCAGCCACACCATCTCTTTCTGCCTCTAGTAGAGCCGCAAGAACTATAATATCTGTGCTCAGACTGCTCTCCGACGGTGTTGCCTCTGAACAGGTACCATCTGGTAACATGGATGGCGCACTGCTTCCACAAATAGATTCTGGGGTTGTACATTGTGTCCTAGTGTGAACGACATCCTGAAAGGTTTCCGCTGGACATAAGTAAGAGATAGTTATCGCATGATCCAGGCAGTAAGCTTACATGGTAAACGACATACGAATTATTGCCGAGCATGGCAAGCTATATTTAAATGGTTCGAAGCAACATCAGCCGAAAAGAAATTAAAATGGTAAGATGAAACTAGGGATGTAAGTGGCAAATAAACGACATCCGCCAGTCCCATCTAGTTAGTTTTTGCTAGCTCCCTGGTTCATTTTCCTCAAAAAACAAAAACTCTTTTGAATTTGAACTATCATACCACTAGTGGACTTTAATCGGGATTAAACGGGACCCAGTTGAAATCCCTAGTTGAAAGAGAGTGTACCACCACTATATTTAAGTTGCCAAGGCATCTAAGCAGTTGAAATAATCTGAGAAAGCACATAACAGTGTGGCCTCATATAAACTACGAAGACAGTCTTGTGATGAAGTTCAGAGGAAAATTTAAGGACTCAAATGAACGAGGCATGCATTTCTTTACGATAGTACAACAGGCACTGCTGACATATTGGCCAACTCAGGTATAGCGTAACAAGTAACAAACAAGCATTCGAATCAAGCAATACAACAAAGCAGACAACTGAACTATTTGTTATTCTGTAGGATTACAGGTTGAGGGCACAAGCCAAGAAAGCAGCCCACACACATTACATTTCACATGTACTAAAACACACTGGCTTACCATATGTTGCTGTGAAGCCTCGCCGCTATTGCAATGTTCTTTGAAGATATCGTCAGCATCCCGTGGTTGCAAATCTACTTGTTGTAGTTTATTCTGCACCCTCTATTTAGGTAAAATTAAATTTAATCGCATGCACTGGTTCGAATTGATCATCAATGGTTCATCTAAACTAATGAAAGAAGGGTGTGTGCATACACGACAATATATCTGCTTCCCTCTATTTTTATGCTTGCTCGAGGCGCCAGCCCCCAAAGAACAAATATTTTGCTTGATGGGGTTGGCAGCTCCATAATTAATAGAAGCATCAAATTAGTCATGCAACTTGGGAAGATCAAGAACACACAAAAAAGTAATGAACAGAGGCTCGTAGCAGTGATGTAATAGCTAGCATCAGAAAATGTAGGGTAAAACGAACAAAAATCAGCGAAACCACATGCTAGTTTGCTGATGTGTAATTAAGCATAGAGAACATGAAGCGGTCTGATGGAACCAACAGGTGGCATCAGAACAACACCATTATCATAAATATAGCATGCAAGAAGTAAAATAGTAGGCAATGATATCTAGGAAGTACAGTAATACTTAGGACAAAACTAAAGCATATTAACTATATGTGCACTGGTATGTAATTTAGCACATGTAACATGTTCACTGCCAAAAGTATGGCCCTAGAGGTGCAAGCAGAATAACGCGTCTCATGAAAAACTGAATTATGCCCTGAAGAAATTCAAAGGTGCGGTGCTTATGCTAAGGAAGTGAACATAGGTGTCAGCCGTTGGATAATAGTACCTGATTCTCAGCGGCGTATGGGTATCGTTGGCATACTTGATAGCTAAGGATCATCGATGGTGCTCGTGTTGCGGTTGAGTTTGGGCCGACTGTCGCTGTCGCTGAAGCGGCTCCAGTGCTACGGTTGCGGCGCCTGTCGACATACAAGAAAGCTCATCTTTGGTAAGTGAACAGTTGCACGATAAAGAGAAAAACCGAAGGAGTATAGATCGAAATAACCTGATGAGGCTGCGACGTCGGTAAAGCAGGGACGGTGGAGTTGAATATGGCGTCCGTGGAGCAGGTCCGATGCAGTGGACGAAAGCTTCGGCGGGCGCGTTGTACAGTGCTTTCGGTGAGGCAGATCTGTTGCGGCGGACGAGGGATTGTATGAAGGGCCAGCGAAGGGACGGACAAGGGAGTCAGTGAAGGGCCTACACTGTGGTGGACGAGGGCGCCGGTTAAGCAGATCCGGTGCGGTGGACCATGATGGCGGTCAAGGAGATCTGGAGCGGTGTACAAGCCAGTCGCTGAAGCGGCTCCGGTGAAGTGGTGAGTTGGCAGTTGGCGGTTCCAAGGTGCGGAAGGTAGATCCGTCAGGGTGTATGTGTATGAATAAAGTGGATGATTATAAAGTTTGAACATGCCTGAAAGTGTATATCTCTAGGTTTGATATATGAATTTGAAATCACGAAATCCCAGCTTAAAAATGTACCTCCGTTTAAATGAATTACAAAAGCTAATGATGGATTCGAATTCCAAAATTCCAATCTTAGGTTTGTAATTCTAGTACATCAAAGTATATCACGCATGTTCAAAAGTATCGTTATCTCATAGTCCAAAATGTGAAACAAATTGGTCAACCTTGAGGGCACACACTATTGACCATGTATATCTCAATTACGCTAATGTCCCTCAAATATAGACACCTCACTCTTTATCTGAAGCAACCCCCCTCGTCGCCCCCCCACACACACAGAGAAGCCGTTCTCTCCCCCAAACACCAACACACGAGCACATTAACACCCCTCTCTCTTCTAAAGTCCGGACCCCAATATAGGTCTCTATCACTTTATCTCTTGGGCATGCACACATCTCTTCCCCCACTCTCTAGCTAGGTCTCCCGGCATCTCTCTTTCCCAAGCACACGCACTATGTAGAGTGTATCTTTCCCATACACACAAAATGTCGCCCCCAAACGTCTATCTCCCTAGTTATGTGGTTCTCGCACACTCACCTCACACTCCACCCCCACTGCAAAACAAGCACACTTTGTCTCCTTGTGACCACTCTCCTCTTTCTATCTCTCCCACATGCGGACCCGCCCCAGCTCCTCCCTGTATACATATATGTCGTGACTCTTTCCATAGCTCCCTAATGTATCATCGTTCTCGATCTCACACATTGTTCTCTACACCATCTATTCTAGATCTCTCATGAAGTCCCTATCACACACACGATGACTCGCTTCCCTTGCGTCTCCGTACATAGGCCAATTTCAAACAACATCAACATTGTCTCCCTATCTATACGCCATTTATGGACACAAACGCCCCCTCTCTCGCCCCCTCTCCTCCTCTCTCTCTATCTCCGTCGCTAGCTCTCTCTATCTCTCTCTCTCTCCCTCGCTCGCACACCCCTCTCCCACACACAGTCGATGTCTCTTCCAAATAGTCTGCTCCCCCCGCCCGCACCCATGCTATCCCGCTACTACACATGTCACACCATTCCCCCTTCCCTTATACTAGGTTTACATCATTAGTGGTCTCTCTACTCCACATACACACACTCCCTCTCACACACAAACGCGTGGACAAACACACGCAGACACACACAAACACCCATTAATCTGGATCCTCATCTCTCCCCATGTCCGCATGTGTATCTCGCACACTCACTCTCTAATTATGTATATGTGTCTCCACGTTAACAAAGCCCCATGTACATGTCTCTCTCTATTCTCCACACACATAGACACAAAGAATCTGTTATCATTGCCTCAGTCTCTAGACATATCACACACGCACTCTCTCTCTCTCTCTCTCTCGCAAACACGCTCAACAAGGGTTTCCCCGTGAATAACTTACCGTCTATTCATCAACAGTCGTGGCAGTACGGCGAACACGAGACGTGAAAAAGAATAAATCTACACGTGCTTACACCACCTAGTATGACTACTAGGACTAGAGCAAGCCAAAAAGCGCGCCACCGTCACCCCCTCCTTATCGGCGACGGGAAAACCTTTGTTTTACACAGTCGAGAAGTCATTGTGCTAAGGCCTCACATGCTGAGGCATTGACTAGAATGTAGATGCTAGTTTACGGAAACAAGTATCAATAATACATTTGTATCTCCATACTTATATTTCTTCCCTTATAAAAAACCGAGTTGGTGATGATGGTACGCGTGCCATCTTGCAATATAGACCGTCCGATCTATATCTGACTGATGGAAATTAAACTAAAAGATACTCGCACCCCTCTCCACATTTGAAGACAAGGCCTTCCCTCGTTCATCCTTATCTCCAACAACCTCATTGTTGAGCAATTAATAAAGGAAGCTTCTAGAACAAACTGGCCTGGTGGCCGCTGCCGGCGTCATCAATCCCCATGCCTCCGCTCAGTCCGACCACCAATCACCACCACGCCCCACTCCTCTTCTCCTTATCTCCTATTTCTCGAGATATCATTAGTTTTTACACATGGGATTACTCCCGCATGGGTCAATCACAACGAGTGTTTTTATAAAAAAATGCATCTTGATGTTCCGTGCAATGCACGGATCTTGCTAGTACTCCTACAGAAGACTAAGTTGGTGATGATGGTGTGTCTGCCATTCGTCATTTGTGACCATTAGATCTACATCTAACGACTGTGAGGTAAGTTGTTGCCTTTTCTCACAAACATCCCACTTGTCTACCAATTTGGAGAAAAACCCATAATTAGTATCTTAAAACCAACCACATCCCTCCCTGACCTCACCAAAACAGCCCAAGGAATATATTCTAATTGAAACATAATATATCTCTAGTGATATATGTATATCAAAATTAGAATGTTTTGTATCAAGTTTGTGAATAAGTATTATTCTAATTATGATTCGTTGCAACGCACATGAACATTGCTAGTATTTCTAACCATGCAAAAAAAATCCCTAGTATTCCATAGTTTCGAGTTTTCCATCAAGATATTAGTCACTCATGGTTGATATTTACTTTCAATCATGTACACATATGCACTATGTAACTAGCCTTGCTTATTGGGTTCCAAAGCTTAACTTTCACTCCTACTTATAATATTTAGAGTGTTTAACAAAAAACTACCACTTTCAACCAGCCCTAGGAAGAATCTATTGTACAAAAATAGCAAAAACATACCCAAAATTTCTTAATCCACGCCAAAAACTACTACCTACCGATTAGGTTAGTTTAAACCCATTTATGACAGGGTTGGCCCACACGTCCCTGCTGACGAGGCAACTTAAACCAACACATTTTGTTTGACCGTTGACACGAGGGACCCACATCTGACCTTCTATCCTGTTATTCCTCCTCAAATCATTATTTTTCCTGAACATTACTTCAAACAATACTGATGCCTATTCATTGGTGGCGCCGGTGATGAGCGAGTTGGCTGCCGCTTCGCCGGACGGGCCGGATGCCGCGCTGGCCTCCGCACGGGTTGGCAGGCTGGCCCGAGCGTGACTCACGAGCGAGCAAGCCGCCGCGCTAGCCTTCGCTCAAGCCAGATGGTGCGGAGCCCATCTTGCGTGCGCGAGCAAGCCGTCGCACCGCCGTGCCAATCTAGCTAGAAAACCTTGCAGACAAGCAGCTGGACGGAGCTATCTTGGCTAGCTAGCGGTCGCGAGCGCCAGACGGAGCTGGCATCCGGGCTGCCGCAAGATGGGCTCCGCACCGCCGGTAGTTTTGACCTCGCCTTCTGCCGGCGGCGGTAGCTGCGTCCTGTGGCCGAGGATGACTAGGTGGACGGGCCGGAGGTAGGAGGTCACTCGGGGATTTTTTTGCAGACTGACATGTAGGTCGCCCAAGTCATAACGCCCGGTCGAATAGAAGGCGTTGACTTAATGGGCGACATGGGCCCTGTTTGGATACTCTAAGTCAGAGGTTAGAATCTAACCCTGAACTAACTCTAACCAAAGTGGTGTTTGGATGGCAGGGTTAGATTGACAACAAATGTATCCAAACAGGGCCATGGGTTGAAACGTGCCTATAATGGCACTTTGTAGAGTAGTCGTTTCTTCGTAGGGCTGGTTGGTAAGAGCATGTACAATGGTTGATAAGGTAGTCTTATCTTAAGTCTGCCACGTATGCAAGTGGTAGTAGTTTCTTGGCATTATTAGTGGTTTCTTGAATTATTTGGGGTTTCTTGTAAGGCTACTCATAGTGGGGAGTATCATATGCTAGTAACATGCGTATGATACTAGTGTATGATACTACCTCCATAGTGCATAGTATCATAAACTAGTATCATAGATGATCATATTTATTGCCATGCATGACACAAAGTAGCATAGCATTTAACATGATACAGTATCTACCTATGTTACTCTAACACTCTTTCTCTTCTTTAATTATGTGCCACATAAGCATGTTTGCTAGTCCCAAGTGCATGTTAGCACTTATGTTACCCCCACTATGGCCAGCCTAAGGAACAATGTACTACTAGCGACAAAAGGCGATTTTATGTTGCGTTGTACTCCAACGAGTACTACTACTGGTCGCGGGAGTGTATACCTCGTTTTGTGGGTTCGATCCCGGCCGAATGCACAGCGGTCTTTTTTTTAAATAGTAACTTCGCTGCGAGCCAATATTTTACACGGGTAGTTTGAGTTTTGAAGTCAAACGAATGTGCGGCACCACAATCTAGGTGCACTGGATAGCCTAGCCACATGAACGGGGTTTACTTCCCAGCATCTCGTGGCTCACGTGCTCGCCCTAGCCGCACCCCGCTTGCAGCTTCCTCATCAGCTAGTAGCATATTTAAACTAGCGCCTCCCAATTAAGCCCGAGGAGCCAGAAAAGCCTGGCGGGGCAGTGGGAACTGTGCAATATGGCTCTGTACATAAAGTGCTCTACTACTGCTCTGTAGCTTGTGGCATTGCATGCATGGACTTCACTCCATTATCGGCTCTACTATAAAAGAAATTCATCTTGACGTGTTTTTTTTGAAATGGAGGCAAAAGCTTGGCTTCATCTCATTCATAAAGAAGGAACTACTAACAAAGTTCGACGAGATCCATTACACCTCCACAAATGGAAGCGAAAAGCCTAGTCTCGCTGTATCAAATAACTCATATGTTCTGCCCCCGCAGTAAATGTCGCTGATAAACAGGCTGCTAGTGTGTGCGTGAGAGGAGTGGCTGAGTAGGCCAACTACGTGAGAGGAGCGGCTGAATAGAGCACCGAGAGTACCCACTAGGCCACTACGTAGGTGTACTTTCCCTGCATTGATAGTACATCGATGGTTCTGGAGAACAGTAGTACCCTCCACTTCCAACTGTAGCTCCTTGGCCCTAAGATTTAAGAGTTCAAAACTGGTGCACTATACTAGAAGTATAGTACACAACACTAGTAGTACCCTCGCACTACTAGTTGAGAAAGTAGTACTAGTATTGCTACAGTATGAGTACGTACTCCTCCGTCACGTAATGTAAGACGTTTTTTGACACTAGTTGGTGTGTACAAAAAATAGCAAAAACATACCCAAAATTTCTTAATCCACGCCAAAAACTACTAGCTTACTACGCTCTACAGTTGGAAGGGACGAGGCCCTGCGGTTACCACGCTCTTATCTCCTCCTCGCCAGTTCCCCTCCCCCCGAAGAGAAGGCAGTTCGTCACTGCTCCCATGGATTCGCTAGGCGGTTCTCCTCCTCGCCGGGGCTGGGAGACCTTGGACGACGATCCTCTGGGAGAAATCACACGCCGCACCGACGTACTCACCACCGCAAGACTCGGTGCTTCCTGCACCAACTATTTCAAGACGGTGCTTAAAATAGCTTGGGAAAAGGCCATGCTTGTTGGTCTTCCATGCGTCCTCGAGGAGAATGTTCTTCTATGGGACAATCCTTTGAACAATCCACCACTCCCTGGCCATGGTTGCACATTGACTCTGCTAGAGTTGCCGACGTTCAGAGGTAGTCGGATTTTGTCCGATGAGCAGGTCAGTAATGGGGTTTGATCATGTAGTACTTAGTTATTCCATTTCCATCCCGTAATTTCTTCGCTGCCCACTGTCGGTGTCAAAACCGGCGGATCTCAGGTAGGGGGTCCCGAACTGTGCGTCTAGGCCGGATAGTAACAGGAGGCAGGGGACACGATGTTTTACCCAGGTTCGGGCCCTCTTGATGGAGGTAAAACCCTACATCCTGCTTGATTAATATTGATGATATGGGTAGTACAAGAGTAGATCTACCACAAGATCAGAGAGGCTAAACCCTAGAAGCTAGCCTATGGTATGATTGTTGTTCGTCCTATGGACTAAACCCTCCGGTTTATATAGACACCGGAGAGGGCCAGGGTTACACAGAGTTGGTTACAATGGTAGGAGATCTACATATCGTATCGCCAAGCTTGTCTTCCACGCCAAGGAAAGTCCCTTCCAGACACGGGACAAAGTCTTCAATCTTGTATCTTCATAGTCCAGGAGTCCGGCCGAAGGTATAGTCCGGCTATCCGGACACCCCCTAATCCAGGACTCCCTCAGTAGCCCCTGAACCAGGCTTCAATGACGACGAGTCCGGCGCGCAGATTGTCTTCGGCATTGCAAGGCGGGTTCCTCCTCCAAATACTTCATAGAAGATTTTGAACAGAAAGGTAGTGTCTGGCTCTGCAAAATAAGTTTCCACATATTGCCATAGAGAGAATAATATTTACACAAATCTAATCTGCTGACGTATTCCGTAGCGTGACATCACACCACGGCCAAGTCTTTATTCGTTTTACTGTCCCACCTCAGCGCATTTAGCGAGGCGGTTTCCTTGGCACGTCTTGTCAAAGCAGAGATCGTGTCCCCTTATTCCGGGATTCTCATCAATACGGGCGTGGGTAACCCAACCGCGCCATTGATTATGGCGCTTGGAGATAAGCGAGTTTTACCAGGCTGGTGGGGACATGTAGTTGCGTCCACCCATATAAGGGGATAAGGATCCACCTTTTCACCTACGCCTTCTTCCTCCTTCGCCTATCCATTCTTGCGCACTCGAGCTCCAGCGCCCAAGTCCGCACTCCCCACCTCAACCTTCTCCAGCCATGTCCGGAGCGGGAGGCAAGTGGATGGTCTCCTCCATCACGGAGGGACACATCAAAAGACTGAGGAAGGCCGGATACTTGTCTAACGACATTGCGCACCGGCTTCCCGAAGAGGGGCAGCTCATCCCCACCCCTAGGCCCCATGAGAGGGTGGTGTTCCTCCCCCATTTCCTCCGCAGACTGGGCTTCCCTCTCCACCCATTTGTCCGGGGGCTCATGTTCTACTATGGCCTCGATTTCCATGATCTGGCCCCGAACTTTTTCCTCAACATCTCGGCGTTTATCGTCGTGTGCGAGGCTTTCTTCCGCATCCCCCCCATTTCGGCCTATGGCTCAAGACTTTCAATGTCAAGCTGAACGTGGTGCGCGGCACCCAAGCGAAGTGCGGAGGCGCCATGGTGGGCAAGATGCCCAACGTCCTATGGTTCGAGGGCTCCTTCATGGAGTCCCTAAAGGGGTGGCGGTCGGGGTGGTTTTACATCACCGAGCCGCGCGACCCTGAATGGGTCGCAGCCCCCGAGTTCCGTTTCGGACCCGCTACGCAGCTCGCCTCCTGGAAAGAGACGGGCCTGTCGTGGGGTAAAAAAGGAGAGCTGACGGGACTCCAAACATGCGTCCAAACCCTGGTGGACAGGAAGCTCAAACTTGTCAATGTAGTCCAGGTTATGCTCATCCGCCGGATCCTCCCGTGTCAACAACGGGCTTTCAACCTGTGGGAGTTCGACCTGGCGCGGCACCGAACTCTGAGCAGGCTCTTCGACACGACGTACGAAGATGCCTGGAAGGTGCTTTTCAAGGGCGCCGAGGCCCCCGCATCCGCTACCGAGGATCGCGGATTCAGCACGCAGCGTCATGCTCATGTGGTAAGCTGTTTTTACCTTTTACAGGGTATTAGTTTTTCATAGTTTGACTCCATGCGGGATCTAAGCTCCCTTACCTTTGACAGGATTGGCAGGAGACGTCCGGACAGATCAACTGTCCGGCTCCTTTGCCCGAAGGCCCAGCGGACACTCGCTTGGCGAAGCTGCTGGTTCCGGCACCCTACATGGTGCCAGAGAAGAAGGACAAGAAGAAGGCCACGGGGACTCGAAAGAGTGCCCGGCGCCAGGAGGTGTCGGATTCATCATCCGATGACTCCAAGGCGCACTCCTCCCATGAAGACGAGGTGGAGGAAGAAGAGGCCTCTCCCCCTCCAGCGGGGGGAGAGAAGAAAAGGAAGGCCGCCCCAACTGGGGAGGCCGAAGGGTCCAAGAAGGGGAAAACCCTTCCTCCGGACGGCTCCACCAACGCCGACGACGGCGAAGAGGAGTGGCCGCACAGGGCCAAGCCCCTGGTGAGATCGTAAGTGTCTGGATACCAGAGTGATTCATAGTATTCCTCCATTGCACAACTTTTCCTTATGTCGAACATGTTTATGCAGTCCACCCAAAGACCGGCTCGACGTGTCATCGAGCGGTTCCCTGGATTCGTCGGATGTGAATTCGCTTCCGACGGCTACCTCCCCCCACCCTATGAACGACGCCTAGGTGCTGTCCCAACAGGTTCCAAGCCAGGAGGAGGTGGCCCTGGAGGCGCCGCAAGGCGACCTCCCGGACTCCAGGCGTGAAGGGGGTTG
Source organism: Triticum urartu (assembly GCF_056163025.1). NCBI lineage: Eukaryota > Viridiplantae > Streptophyta > Magnoliopsida > Poales > Poaceae > Triticum > Triticum urartu. Next base: position 210,375,922 of record NC_141879.1, on the reverse strand, counting down.
AACCCCCAAGGGCTCTAAGTCCGGCTTTGAGCCGGACACCGCGCCGGAACCTTCAACGGTTCCGGACTCCGGTAGGCAGCCTCCTTCCAAGAGGAGCAATCCTACCGAGCCGGTGACCTCCGTCCAACCGGAGGCACCGGACAATTTGCTGGAGACACTTAACGGCGCCTCCATCGACGAGGAGCACCGCACTATTATGAGTGCGGTGATCCAGAAGGTTCAGTCCGCCAAGAGCGGACTGATTGTAGCCTGTGCCAGCCTTCTACCAGGCTTTGAGGTAAGTAAAGAATATGTAAAAATATTACCGCATAGACAGTAGCCCCTAATGCTCTGTTCGGAGTTCGGAAAGAAAAGCCGAATAGAGGATCTAATAACATTCGCAGGAGTCTAACATAATTAAGTCAATATGCGTATGCAGGCTTCGCTGCTGGCCTCCGCCGCACTGACTGCGGAGGTGGATACGTTGAAGCAGAACCTCGAGCGGTCCGAGCAAGAGCTCGGCCTAGCCAAGCAGCAGCTCGAGGAGAAAGAAGGTAAGAAATACCTTATTGAAATATGTGAAAGGTGCAATTGCAAAAAGTGACAGGATTAATGCGGCTATTGTAGGGGCCACAACTAAGGTGGCGACCCTTAAGCAAGCGCTGGCCGAGGCCGAAAAGAGGGCGGCCACGGAGCGCACCGAGCGGGAGAAGCACGAGACGCAGGTTGGCGAGGTGCGGCAAGAGCTCCAGGCTCTCAAGAAAAAACATGAGAGGTTGGAGCTTGACTCGAAGACGCGAGAGTCTGAGCTCGCGGCGGCCATTGAAAGTGCCAAGTCTGCCAAGGCCGAAGCCCAGAAGGCCCTCCAGGAGGTTGGGGCAATAAAAAAGATAGCAGCGGGTAAGGCATTCTTTATGCAAAGCAAGCACGTAAAAGTGAATTACTTGTCACTTACCCGAATCCGGAGCTCTCCAGGAGCATTCGCAGACTTGCCCCATAGCGTGTCGGATGCCGTCGCCTTCTACCGAGCCGAGGACGGGAGCTCGACGGAGAAGGTGTTCTGGTCTCAGTATGCTGAGGCCGAACACCCGGTGCCCTTAAGCGACCAGCTGAAACAGCTGGTCGAGCTCCATAAGGTGGCCGAACAGGCCATGAAGGGCCTCATAGTCCGGCTGTGGCCTGGAGAGGCCATGCCTGGGAGCTATTTCGGGCTGGTGAGGCGGCTGGTGGAGGCCTGTCCAAGGCTCGAAGTCATCAAGCGCTCCGTATGCATCGAGGGTGCCCGTAGGGCGCTTGCCCGTGCGAAGGTGCACTGGGGCAAGCTGGATGCTGAGAAGCTTGTGAAGGACGGGCCACCGTCGGGTAAGGAGCATCGCAAGCCCGAGATGTATTATGAGGGTGTTCTGAAGGGTGCCCGCCTTGTGGCGGATGAATGTTCCATGAATGTAATTTTTCAGTGAACTCGCTCGTTTTGTCCTGTGCGCTGAAAACTTGTTCATGTGCGCTAAGCAATGCCTTTTGAATTTAAAATATTACCTTCTGTGCGGCCGTTTATCAAATTTGAGAGATGGCGAGTCGTTGGCTTCTGCCCCCATGGCACGAGTGCTGGGGTGTTCGGGATAAACATGAGCGCTCTTTTTCCCATTCTTGGGTCCTTCGAGGGAGGCGCTCAACACAACGAACAAGGCAATCGGACTATAATGCTTGAACACTCTCACTTAGCCATAGAATTCTATAATTTTAAATTTCAGCGAAGCCCCTAGTGTTCGGAAGACCGAGTTCGGGGCGCTATCCATGCCTAGGCCGGACAAAGCCGACTCCTCGCTCTAAGCGGCATAAGTCTTTAGGGACTCGAAAACCTCTCAAACAGCGACCAGCTCTCGCCTCATCATGACGGTCAGTTTTAGCTTTCTCTACTGAGGTGCTTAGCCCAGCTCAACTGGGGCACAATCACAGTAGTTCTCCTAGTGCTACCTTAGCCGATATAACGGAACGTAAGGTACCAAAACATAGGAGCCGGGAAAACCCAACTATTGACCCAAGACATTATTCGGAGCCAATGCATATAATGCTATAAGTTCGGGGTGCCGCACTTGTGAAAGTGTTCGGACTTCTCAACCATGTTGTGGGGTACTTAAGCCCCTGGCGTATTGGCCGTACCGAAGTGTACGGGTGCAACATGTCATTAGTGAACATATATTGGTAAAAAAGAGGTAATGCAACAATAGACGGAAGCTATGCATTGTTTATTTAAAAAAGTTGCGATCAAAGTAGAATGATACAAATAGTGCGATAAGCAAAAGATGGGACTGTCAAATATGTCCTTTCCAGGGGCGAGCTGCGGAATGTTATGCGAAATAGGTATACTGCTCGTTATAGAGACCACCTTAGAGTTCCGTAGTGCGGCGTAGCTTTCTGCTTCCCTGGTTGTATCGTTTGTGCGGCAATTGTACTACCAGACAAGCCTTCTGAAGAATGGAGTCCTGAAAATAAGAGAAAATTAAGAAATCGCCAGCCCTTAGTGCGGTTTAAGCCGCGTTTCGGGCGTGCCGTGATGGTGCCCCTCCCCCTGTGCCCATGGTATTTCCAGAGCGTAGTTATGTATGTGCAGCACTGGTTTCGCAAGTTCGCGAGGGCTGGGGTTGGGGCCACATTGTTACACTTGCTCTGAACGTGCCGGGCGGTCTTGGTGTAGGTTACCCCGGGCGCGCTTGACGGTGTCCAGACATTTAATGGTCGGAGTAGAGAATTGCCTTGAGAGGCTGCTTTGTACTTCCGTTGCGATAGCCGCCGTATGCTCCTCCGTTTGGAGAGAGCATTCGGTGTTTCCATTGACCGTGATGACGCCTCGAGGGCCTGGCATCTTGAGCTTGAGGTATGCGTAGTGTGGCACCGCATTGAACTTAGCAAATGCGGTTCACCCGAGCAGTGCGTGATAGCCACTGCGGAATGGGACTATGGCGAAGATTAACTCCTCGCTTCGGAAATTATCCGGAGATCCGAAGACCAGTTCAAGTGTAACTAAGCCTGTACAGTTGGCTTCTACACCTGGTATGACGCCTTTAAAGGTCGTTATGGTGGGTTTAATCCTCGAGGGATCGATGCCCATTTTCCACACTGTATCCTGATAAAGCATGTTCAGCTGCTGCCGCCGTCCATAAGGACTCTAGTGAGGTGAAATCCGTCAATAATTGGGTCTAAAACCAATGCGGCGAATCCGCCATGACGGATCATAGTGGGGTGGTCCCTTCGATCAAAAGTGATCGGGCAGGAAGACCATGGGTTGAACTTTGGGGCGACTGGCTCCATCGCGTATACGTCCCTTAGCGCACGCTTCCGCTCCCTCTTGGGGACGTGGGTTGCGTATATCATGTTCACCATCCGCACTTGTGGGGGAAAACCTTTCTGTCCACTGTTGTTCGGCGGCCGGGGCTCCTCCTCGTCATCGCTATGCAGCCCCTTGTCTCTGCTTTCGGCATTTAACTTGCCTGCCTGCTTGAACACCCAACAATCCCTATTGGTGTGATTGGCTGGTTTTTCGGGGGTGCCATGTATCTGGCATGAGCGGTCGAGTATTCGGTTCAAACTGGACGGGCCCGGAGTATTTCTTTTGAATGGCTTTTCTCGCTGACTGGGTTTAGAGCCTCTAAATCCGACATTAACTGTCGTATCCTCAGCATTGTCACCGTTAATGCGGCGCTTTTGCTTGTTGCGACGCGACCTGCCACTGCTGTCCTTGGTATCCAAATTACCAGGGCTCTTGGTCATGTTATTGCTGCGAGCTAGCCAGCGGTCTTCTCCCGTGCAAAAGCGGGTCATAAGTGTCGTGAGGGCTGCCATAGATTTTGGCTTTTCCTGTCCTAGGTGCCATGCAATCCACTCGTCGCGGATGTTATGCTTGAAGGCTGCTAGGGCCTCTGCGTCCGGACAGTCGACAATTTGATTTTTCTTGGTTAGGAACCGTGTCCAGAATTGTCTGGCCGATTCCTCTGGCTGCTGAATTATGTGGCTTAGGTCATCGGCGTCTGGTGGTCGCACATAAGTGCCCTGGAAATTGTCGAGGAATGCGGCTTCCAGGTCCTCCCAACAACCAATTGATTCTGCTGGCAAGCTGTTAAGCCAATGCTGAGCTGGTCCTTTAAGCTTGAGTGGGAGGTATTTGATGGTGTGTAGGTCATCACCGCAGGCCATGTGGATATGAAGGAGATAGTCCTCGATCCATACCGCAGGATCTGTTGTGCCATCGTATGATTCGATGTTCACAGGTTTGAAACCCTCGGGGATTTGATGATCCATTACTTCATCTGTGAAGCATAGTGGGTGTGCGGCGCCTCTGTATTGGGCTACATCACGACGCAGCTCAAACGAGCTTTGTCTACTGTGTTCGACCCGGCCGGATTTACTGTATCCGGCGTGACGAGTACCATCTCGTGCCGTGGGGTGCCCACGTGATCCGTAGATCGATCTTGTTTGCCTTGCCTTGTCCTCCAATATATCTCGCAGGTCTGGCGCATTTTCCCATGCCTTGGTATTTTTTGAGCGGCGCCGGGGTGCGACTTGAGTGGAGGGCCGAGAGGCCTCTCTGTCGCAGCCACGGGGTGGCCGGTCGGCCGCATCATGCGCTGGTGATGTAGGTTTAAGTGCTTCCTCCTCTAATTGGGGTAGCAACCTGCGCTTTGGGTAGCTCTTGGAGGGGCATTCGAGTTCATACTCTTTGGCCGCAAGGACTTCAGTCCATCTGTTGGCTAGCAAATCTTGATCAGCTCTAAGTTGTTGCTGTTTTTTCTTGAGGCTGCTCGCTGTGGCCATAAGCCTGCGTTTGAAATGCTCTTGTTCGACGGGGTCCTCTGGCATGACAAATTCATCGTCGTCGAGGCTTGCCTCGTCTTCGGAGGGAGGCATATAATTATTGTCCTCGACCTCTTTGTCTGCCGCTCTCTCATGAGGGCTGGCTTCTCTATCCTCCTATGCTGAATCTCGCCGGAGGTGGTTGTCTTCAGCACTGTCCGGGGTGTTATTATCTCCCGTGCCGGAATCACCGTTTTTGTTTTGGCGGGATTTAGAGCGGCGCCGCTGACGTCGGCGCTTAGGCTGCTTCTTGGAGGGGTCATCCTCCACTGTTCCATTGCCATTGCCTTCTTTTGGGGTGTCCACCATGTATATATCATATGACGAGGTGGCTTTCCAGTGCCCTATAGGCGCTGGTTCTTGATCGTCTCCTGCATCGGCGTCCATACCATCGATGTCTTCGGAGTCGAAGTCGAGCATGTCGGTTAAATCATCGACAGTGGCTACGAAGTGGGTGGTGGGTGGGCTTTGAATTTCTTCATCATCCGCATCCCAACCTTGCTGACCATAGTCCGGCCAGGGCTCTCCTGACAAAGAGAGAGAGACTTTAGTGAATTCAGAATATCGCCAAAGGGCGAGTGCTGAAAGATGTCCGCGGTGGTGAACTCCATGATTGGCGCCCAATCGGGTTCGATCGGCCGGGGCGCGGAGGGCTCGGAGTCTGGAGAGGAGTACGGCTCCTTGGAGTCACGGGCTTCGCAGAGAATAGGGCTGGTGTTCGGCTCGATCGCCGTAGAGATTGCAGCCCTCGAGGCGGTGTCTAACCACCCATCCTTGGTTGGTGTGATCGGCTCCGAGCTAGGGGTTGGAGCGGACACAGGTGCGGCCTCCAGGGCACTGTTAAGTGGCAGAGCTAAATCATGCCCATCGTGACAGTGCGGCGCGCTCGGTGTGGCTCGAATCTGTTGAAGATCAAGTCTCCGCGGATGTCGGTCGTGTAGTTCAAACTTCCAAATCTGACCTGATGGCCAGGGGCGTAGCTTTCGATCTGCTCCAGATGACCAAGCGAATTGGCCCGCAGTGCAAAGCCACCGAATACGAAGATCTGTCCGGGGAGAAAGTCTCACCCTGGATCGCATCGCTGTTGATGATCGGAGAAGCCATCGGGCCTAAAAGTGACGACACAGAGGAACTCTCAATGAAAGCACCAATGTCGGTGTCAAAACCGGCGGATCTCGGGTAGGGGGTCCCAAACTATGCGTCTTGGCCGGATGGTAATAGGAGGCAGGGGACACGATGTTTTACCCAGGTTCGGGCCCTCTTGATGGAGGTAAAACCCTACGTCCTGCTTGATTAATATTGATGATATGGCTAGTACAAGAGTAGATCTACCACGAGATCAGAGAGGCTAAACCCTAGAAGCTAGCCTATGGTATGATTGTTGTTCGTCCTATGGACTAAAACCCTCTGGTTTATATAGACACCGGAGAGGGCTAGGGTTACACAGAGTCGGTTACAATGGTAGGAGATCTACATATCGTATCGCCAAGCTTGTCTTCCACGCCAAGGAAAGTCCCTTCCGCACACGGGACCAAGTCTTCAATCTTGTATCTTCATAGTCCAGGAGTCCGGCCGAAGGTATAGTCCGGCTATCCGGACACCCCCTAATCCAGGACTCCCTCACCCACCGTCTTATATATAGGTATGGGTCGGTGCCAACGAAGATTGGCTTGCATACCTCCGGCCGGATACCACCATCATTTTGCACAACAACCACAGCAGTGCAGCCGTTCTGGTAGACCCCTTATCCACCTTTGGGATCGGCCTTCCGGACTGGCTGGGCTTGAATACGTATGATGATGCCTACATGAGATTGAAGAAGATAGCAATTGCGGACCCACTGACAAAGCGACGCAGATACGACGATTACTATCTCATCCCGGTGTTCGACATAAGGATTTCCATCAATGCAAGAGGCAGTAACGGCAGAGGCTGGCGCATGTTGACGGCGGCAGATTTGTACCCCTACACGTTCGAAGATGCCATGCGCCATCTAGGCCGCTTCTTCGCGGTGACAAGCCAGGGGACTTGTTACATCTGGTTGCCATCCTACGGTACGAGAGATTACAAACGGAATGCACAAACCATCATTTGCATCCCTAACGGTACTCCATTATTTTCCAGGGACCAGTCATCCCGTGATCAAAATAAGATCGCCGATCCTGGATGTGCATTTGCATCCGCGATTTGGTCTAACCTGGAACCTTGTAGCTGACTTTGGCAGATTGGGATCAACTATCTTAGTAGTCGTTACCCATGGTACCACTGATGTGCAACATGGTCACACAATCTACCACGATCGGACCATCACCATCTACCCAGGTATTCCATTTTTTAACCCTCTCGCCTTCTCTTTCATTGTTGTACTAGTACTCTACTTATGTACTAGTAGGAGTACGTTTTACCTTGGAGGACGCGTATAGCTCGCTAGGCCCTTGAAGAGTTGAACCCACTAGCTGCCACCATTTTTGTTTTTCCATGTCTTACTATCTCATCCATGTAGCCAACAGTGGCTATATATAATAAGCCGGTTATTTTACTTCCTCTATACCAGAGTAGTACTATTTGCTGCACAGTATTATTGACCGCCATATTTGAGCACAACATTATTATGCATGGACCTTGACTATGTACGTCACCATGTGTCCAGATCTGAGATGCCGCGTGTACCAGATGAACGGCACCGAGTTCGACCCCCGTGATGCTACGCGGGTGCCGAGGAACACTCTCGGAGAGTACTCGCTTTTCATTGGGGACAGCTACCCCATTGTGAAGCGGATGCCACCTTCCGTGCACGACATGAAAGGCCTGCCGTTCATGAAGCATGGTTGTGTCTTCAGTGCGCACCGCCGGATGAACTACATGCTGGGACACGCTATCCCTGATTTATGCCGCTTCAGCTTGGATGAGTCTCCATCGTGTGGAACCGGACTAGAAAGCTGCGACAATGATTCCCGTTGCCCATCGCTATGAATCGTGCCATCCATGAAGAACACCTAGGACTGGAACCTGGAGGAGGACATGTAGCCCATCTATAACGTGTAAGTGGAGTATGGTAAATTGTGAACGGTAGCGCTGTGAATATATGTAGACTAGTCGTGCACAAATTATCACATGAATTGGAGATGAACTTGTGTGGCATACTGGCATTTGTCCTTTAGAATTTATTACTAGTAAATGTGGTATTTGTACGTGCAACTTGTGTGGTTGTTGCATGGGCTCCAACACGCTCTTTGAGAAAAAAAGGTGGCACAACTTTGGATATACGTGACGTGGCGGCATCATACAGTAGCATCATTCGCTATAGTTGTAGTACGCTCCTACTAGGACGACAACTACTATAAAACCTTGGGATTGTCTCTTTGCCTCTTCGGGAGGTTCAACAGTTCGTACTCGTGTGAACCTTGCACTTGGCTCTTCGCCTCTTCGGAAGGTCCAACAATGATGATACTACAGTACACATTATGCTTCTGGCAATCTGACACCGATTGAACTGTTGCACGTCCACCGCGAGGGCGAGGGCGAGGGCGAGGGAGAGGGAGAGAGCACTGTAGTCAAAACCCTCTCCTGGTCCTACAAACCACCACGCGCGTGGGCGAGGGAGAGGCGTAGTAAGCAAGCTTCTCCTCCTTCGGCGAGTTGACGGGACACATCAAAGCAGTACTAGTACTAGTCCATATCGCGTCCTTTCCGGTTAATATGGCTTAATTTGAAACGAGAAAAATACACTAGCGGTCAACGTATGTAACAATATGCTATTTACAGTCACTATATATATTTTTGTGGTGATTATATGATCACTAGCTCATCGTAGAGCACCGTATTGCACCCTACTGACCGGCCACATAGTCTACGTGGCACTTTGTTGACTGGTTAAATTGTCACCTGGTTTCTGGGTCCCACCTGTCAGTTGGCAGAGCAAAGAAATCAGCTAAAAAACAAAGAGTGCAGTACATCTACACTTCCAATGCATTTAGCGTTTAATCTAAATCGATATTGATTGACTAATGCACCAACTTGTGCTCTAGGTATAGGCTACATGTCTATCCTTAATTACAGCATACAATGACCTTCATTTAATCTTCTTCTCTCAATGGTCGTATGCACACTTAAGTCTGCTACTTTTAGGCGTTAATTATGCCCTCGTCAATGTGTAAATATCTAAATGTACAGTCTTTCACGGACGTAGGGAGTAGGTTGAGCACTTGAGCGTGAGTGTGTGTGTTGCATCGTGTGCTGTGTGCCACATGGGTGCATGAGTGTTGCGCGCGTCCAAGTGTACGTGTGAGTGTTGCATGTTGCATGCATGCATGGGGCTTACTCCCTCCCATTGACATGTTCATATTCAAGCTTCATCTGTTCCCTCCATATGGTGATACTCCCTCTATTCCCAAATACGGAGTAAAATCCTCCCTCTGTTCCCAAATGCGAAGTATTTGTCTTTCTAGAGATTTCAACAAGTGACTACATACGGAGCAAAATGAGTGAAGTGAGCGTAGAGGCATAGGGATAATGTAGAAAGGAAGTCTTCGCGATCCATTATTCCCCATCTCGGTCAGAGAGAACTATTCAACTAGTCTTCACAGTGAAGTGACAATACACGCTGCAGCAGATGGGACACTTAATTAATAAGCTGAACCAGCATGTTGGTGTTACTAAATCAGCCTTACCCAGTACTGCCATCATGTTTGCCAGTAGAGCACGCTTCTGTCCTCCATTAACTGACATATGGGCCCTCTTGTGGTAGACCCACATGTCATCGGTGTAACTATTTACACTCCGAAGGACGGTATATCCTGGTAGCAGTAGTAGAATTGAGATTTAATGCACTTTCTTCCCTGTCTTCCACTCTTCTTCCTCCTCTCTTCCCCATCGCCGGCCGCACACCATTTCCCCCCGCTCACTGCTCGCCCGCCCGCGCTATCTTCCTTGGTAGCTCGCGCGTACCATATCCCCCGCTCACTGCTCGGCCACGCGAGGAGAAGCTTCTTCGCTCGCCCGCCCGAATCCACTTCCCCGCTGGCTTGCAGGCACCAAAAACCCCGATGGCAGAATCGACTGACACGCAGAGCCGCGATTGGAATTCCCTCCCCGATGTTCTCTTGGAGCAGATCTGTAATCGTATGGACCTACTCAGCACCGTCCGTTTGGCCGCATGCTCGGTGTCTTTGTACTGTCTACTCGTCTGCAACCGGCCGGCTCTTTTCAAGACACCCTGCTTGCTGATGCCCGATCCTTGCAGGTGGCCCAAACACCGACTTGACGATCGTACGAAGCTTGCCGTGGTGCCCCTCGACATGCTACCACTACCCGTCCACCCGTCCTTCATGTGCGGCCACTACTGGGCGGGCATGAAGGCCAACTGGATCGTCCTCATCCACCAATCCGGTAGTCCGTGGCGTCTCGTGGATATCTACACCCAACGAGAGATCACCCTTCCATATTTGGATACCACCGCCACCGAGCCTCGCGGCCCGCCGGACACTCCTGCTTACTACGCACGAGACGCGCCGAGCTTTTGGCTCGACCTCTATTTGCTGAAGGTTGTAATCTGCGAAGTGCCCACACCATCAGAAGACTACATGGATTACAAGCTCATTGTCGAGTTCAACATGGGATTAGTCTATCGGGAATCTAGTCACCATACATGGTTATGGCTCATCATCGATCCTCTTTACCCAACACTTCTGTCTGATGCTATAGTGCACGATGGCATCGTTTATGCGGTCGACGCACAGATTGGCTACCTATACTGGTGGAATCTATCGTCGTGTAATTGTTCTATATCATCTCATCTTTACCTTAAGAATATGACTGCCTGTTCATTGTTACAAATTTAGAATATATAGTATGTCTATAACCACATCATTGCTATATGTTCCTGTCATTTCCTAGATTTTTATGACCACACATGTTATTGTTAGAGTTGATATGAGAACAATTGGTATCTAATGATTTTTAGAATAGATATTATGAGTATAACCTCATGATTGCTATATGTTACTCTCATTTCCAGGATTTTTATAACAACGCATGTTATTGCTTAGAGTTGATATGATAACTGTAGTAAGTGCTATGGTAGAATATGAGTAGGCCCTGTCATATCTGCTTTCCTCTCATTGTTACATGATGCTTGAACCATGATATATTGCTAGAATATGAAAGCCATTAATCCTCCTTTTCTAAAAAAAATAAAAAATAAAAAAAGAATATGAAAGCCATTGGCTTATTTTTTTAACTTGGGGTATGATTATGACCACGGCATTGCAATTATCTATCTATGATATGTGTCACTGTTATAATAATCTTAATACCACACATACTCTGAACATGATTGTTTATTTTTGTCCTTTTTGTCTCCAATTTGAATTGTTGCAGCAGACGCAAATGCGCTGGCCTTCATGATTCCAGGACCTGGAATCATACCAGCCGATGGGTGGTGGTTTATCGCTCGTTCAGCTGACGGTGGTCATTTGATGCTCATTTGCACGTACCAAATTGACGAAACCATTTCATCAAACCACATGCAGTACAATGTCTGGGGCGTTCGTGACATTGATGGCTATGGCTGCTTCATGTTCGAGAAAGATCCCAGCTCCGTTGGGCCAGGCGTATTCAACTGGAGGCGAGTTTATAGCCTCGGCAACCACTCCATGTTCCTCAGGCTCAATTATCCGATCATCCAACCAATCATCAATCATATCAGCGGCGATGATTACCGTGCTATGCAACTTCCATTTGCCAGGGGGACTGTGTTTACGGCGTATTCAACTGGAGGCGGGTTTACAGCCTCGGCAACCACTCCATGTTCCTCGGGCTCAATTATCCGATCATCCAACCAATCATCGATCATATCGCCGATGATGATTATCGTGCTATGCAACTTCCATTCGCCAGGGGGGACTGTGTTTACACATCATACCATGGGTTTCATGAATCACCATATCCAGAGATTCGTCGACATAGCTTGTTGCCAGATAATCTTCAGTGTTTGAAACGCATCAAGCTTCCATGCGATGGATGGATTTTGCAAACCTGACATGCGGCGATGTGGTTCATGCCAACATCAAATATGCACAACTTGATTCGTACTGATATGTAGACTGAGCCATGTATTCTGCTGCTGTAGCATGACCCTCTTTTGTTGGATATTATGTACTGTTGTTAGTTTGGAGCACTCCTCTGGTTTGAAGGATAGATACCTTTCTGGGATCAAGTGCACCTAACTCACCTGCGCAGGATGTACTGATAATGATGATGGAGATGCTGTGCAGTATATATATATATATATCACTTAGGCTTCAAGTGGGTACTTGTTAGTTAAACCTATGGTTAAAATGTGACACTAAATAAGACTAGTAAGTAGTACAGTAGCAGTACTAGTATACGTCGGTCAAATTATTGATCGTGTCCACACATTGAATTAACGTGACAACACGCTGCGCGTGAGGTGACACAAGAATACCAACGACATGTTCGGGTATTCTGGACTTCAAATTTGGAGTACCACTTATCTGTTGAAATCTTTCATCATTCACTTAAAACAGTCGATTGATCATACATTGAGTACCATATAACTGGAATTAACCCATGCAAGTCGAAGAAGGATTGGCCGGTGCTGCCGGCTGGCGTCAAGTTCGATCCCACGGATCAGGAGCTGATCGAGCACCTTGAGGCCTAAGCAAGCATTTCTTCCAGCATAATTCCAGGGCATTCAAAAGGGGCATGTGGATGCGTCGCAAGATACAGTCGGAGTGCGGCATGCACGCGATGTGGCACAACACTGGCAATACCTTGCCAGTGATGGTCAACGGCCGGCAGACGGGCAGCAAAAAGATTCTGGTGCTACACACCAACAAGAACTTCGACCAGCAAAGGACCAACTTGGTGATGCACCAGTACCACCTCGGGGACCTGGAGCAAGAGAAGGAGCGGGAGCTGGTCCTCTGGAAGATTTTCTACTAGACGAACACTAGGGCCAGGACTAAAAAGATTATAAGTTAGTTTGGTATTGGTACTTGTACTACCTTGTCATCCGCAAGTTGGTATTGCTGTTAACGATCTTTTGGTATGAACTTGTCATTTCCTTCCAACCATCATGCCGAGGGTCGACATGGATATAAAATGGAATCATTTGTTTCGAAACGAATTTTCAGGCACCTGATTTTTATTTGATGGGTAGCATAACCACCTACTGTTCGAATTCCCAGTTCTCCAATTTTTTCGAAACAAGTGCATGCTCTTATTATCACGATGAAAAAACAATATCCCTGCTGCATCCCAGTTATCAGTCTGTACTTGCAGAATTCTCTCGTTTATTGAGCACGTATATTGTTTTTTCAGGTCGAGCAAGTTTCAACTGGGCTGTAGACTCCCTAGGCTTGGTTTTGTTTTTAACAGGCCTAGCCCATGACGACAACGGGGCACAAAGATCCAGCAGGTATCTACTGGCCTCTGGCCCGCCAACGCTAGTTATATTTTGTCTTAGAACTTCCGCAGGCACTTTTTTACTGAATCAAACACACAACCCAGTTCTATTTTCCTCTTGAAACGCATGTCCTACATCCGTTTTCTAATCTCTACCTATAGTTTTACTAGTTCATATACACATATCATTATATTGAAAATACATAAAATTCACTTTTCATACTTACATCCTTATTTTTGTTGTTGTTTTCCCTCACAGCGCTGATTTTTTTACCACTGGTTTTCCCTTAAACCAACTCAATTGTCCCACCTCTTATTTGCTTACAAAAACAAAACGATTTTTTTGACAAATCAATAAGTTCTTAAAAAATGTTTAGCATTTCGGGATTACAAAAGTTTGGACTCCACCAAAATATGCAAAATAAGGTTGAACTTTTTGACTGTGGTCCTGGGCAGAAAATGGGCTGTAATAAATTACTTAAGAATTAGCAAATGGGCTGCAAATTATTAAAAAAATTAGCAAATGGGCTCTATGTTGTCTGCCACAGATTTGGAGGCTGACTTGTGGCCTACTAAGTTCATGCGTACACAAGGTTTATAAAAAAAGAAACTTAGTCAACAATCAACTCTACCAGCGTCAGACTGTTAGATGTCAATCTAACGGCAATCGTGCTTCTTCAGTCTCTGATCTTCCTGCCCCAGCCGCCCAAACCAGCGCCGTCGGAACCGCCTGCTCCCGCCTCCCGTGGCCGGCTGTGCTGCCGGGCAGGCCTCACGGCCCCATCATATACTCGCATCCTTGGCCTATCTATCCCTCTACTCACCAAAACCTCCTGTTATTTCCGGCGAAGGCAGCCGAACCAGTCAACCCTTGTACTCTCCACCGCGTGGGCAGCCACTGCCGTGTCTTCCCCGGCTCCGTGTTGTTCCCTTCATAGGCCTCACCGTCGTCCACCGCCCTGGTGCTCTCGGCGCGGCGTGGTCAACGGACGACATCCATCGGAAGTGGACTGTACATGGAGAGGCTGACAGCTGGGTCCACGGCCGCACACAAGGAAATGCCTCCTTATTACGCGCAAAATAATGATTCCTATACCTGACATATGGGACCCGCCGGAAGGGCCTCTGTATTTTGCGAAAAAACGTTCCCTCCGCTGACAGGTCAGACGAACCAACTATGTCTTCGCACATAAGGAAGTGCCTCCTTATTGCGCACAAAAAATGAATACCCCCTGCCAGCTGAGACCCACCACAGTGGGAGGCTGACTTGTGGGCCTACTAAGTTGACGGCGGACGGAGGGCTTTGTCAAGTTAGTCAATATGAACGATTCTAGCTCCAGTGACCGTACGATGTCCATCCAACGGCCTTAGTGCTTCTTCAACCTCTGGTCTTCTTACTCCAGCCGCCCAAAGCAGCGCCGGTCGTGCCGCCTACTCCTGCCTCCCATGGCTGGCTGTGCTACTGCGGAGGCCTCACCGCCCCCATACTACTGCCACCGCTGGCCAGGCCATCCCTCCACTCACCCACACCCCCTGTTATTCCGCGGCGACGGCAGCCTCACACCGCAGCCGAACCAGTGAACCCTCGTACTCATCTCCGCGTGGGCATCCACTGCTGCGTCTTCCCCGGCTCCGTGTCGTCCCCTTCCTAGGATTCGTCGTCGTCCACCGCCTTGGTGCTCCCGGCGCGGCGTGGTCAACGACCGACTTCCATCGGAAGAGTACTGTACGTGGAAAGGCTGACAGCTGGGTCCATGGCCACAACCCAGTTTTTTTGTGATTTTCCAAGTAAGTCGCTTTGTCAGGCCTGTTGGGCTGCAAATCTTTCAAGCCGAGGAGAGCTTCATTCGGCCGGCCGAGAAAATGGCCTATCAGTAATGAGAAATGGGCTGTACATTTTTAAAACACATCAAACTGGCAATTAGTTTCAAATTTCTTTTTTTCATTTCGAGATTTTAAATTGCATTGATTTTTATGCATGGACAATTTGTTGGATTTTATATTGATATACATTTATTTTCAAAATCAGTTTGAATGTGACTCGAAATTTCGGGATTAAAAACAGTTCAGACCGCACCGAAATATGCAAAATTTCGTATAATTTTTTAATCGTGGCCACAATATGAGCTGTAATGCTAACAAAAAGAATATGGGCTCCAAAAAAACCTTAATAATTAGCAAATGGGCTGTAAATTATTAGAAATAATGGAAGATGGGATGTATGATGTTTTCCACAGATTTGAGGCTTTCCTAAAAAAAGGTTGACGCACAAGCAGTGACTGTTGGATGTATATCCAACGGCCGTCGTGCTTCTTCAATCTCTGTCTTCCTGCTCCACACTACAAAAAAATACACTTCCGTGATGATACGTGTTTGTCACAGTAGGTTGCGTTTTCTGTCATGCATGTACATCGATGACAAATTTATGACAGAATCAAGATAGTCATACCTGTGCTATTTTAGAAGTGTTCCATGACATTGCCAAAATTATCATCATGGAAGTGTCCACTTCCATGACGATAAATCGCGCGTCATAGAAGTGCTTTCGTCAAGGGTGACCGACACGTGGCATCCACCGTAACGGAACGCCGTTAAGCTATCGGGTCGGGTTTTGGATTCGATAACCCGTTAACAGCCATGACCAATGGGAAATTTCAACGTGTAAAATTCTTATTGGCCGGACGAAACACGTGTCAGCTCGTCAGTGGGTCAGATAGGCGCCTATGATATGTCTACGCGTGCCACGGCCCACCACTAGCCCATTTAGCTTACAAAGCCGGCTCGTTTGACTTGGTCAAAAGTTAACGGGCTGGCCCATGAAAAGTCTGTTATCGGTCTCTTCGCAAATAGCCCATTTTACGGCCCGTTAACTCACGACCTATTAGGCCCTAAAGGAAATCGGCCCAACAATGTCATGTGGGCCGTCGAATATAACACCAGCCCATTTCACTTTCGTCCCATGTATGGCCCACGACGTCTTTCGGCCCATATGAGGCCTTCGTATCTTTCGGCCCTTTACAGGCCCACGGTGACTCTAGCCCATAATGAATAGTAATTTTCTTTATACCCATTAACGGCCCATGATTTACATGGGCTGTTTCCAGCCCGTGTTAGCTTTCGGCCTCTTGACGGCCCATACGTTCTTGGGCTCCTTTTCGGCCCTCGATTACTTCCCGCCCGTTACTGGCCTGTTCCCCTAATGGGCAAATTCCGCCCATGGCAAGAGTCGGCCCGTTACTGGGCTGTTCCCCTAATGGGCCAAATTTGGCCCATGGCAAGAGTCGGCCCGTTACTGGCATGTTACCCTAATTGGCCAAATTCGGCCCATGGCAAGAGTGGGCCCGTTTCTGGCCTGTTAACCCGTTGCGCCGTTTCCAGCCCGTCCTATATTCTGGCCCATTAACGACCCGTTATGCCTGTGACATAATTAAGCCTTTGCTGTCCTACGGCATGTTAACGGCATGTTACCGTGCTGGACCGATACCAATTACGCCCGATTACGGCCCATGTAGACCCATTTATCCGACGGCCCGAGGCCCACCGATTAAAGGCCCATTTATCGATGGCCCATAGGAGACCCATGGATCCTACGGCCCGTATATGGCCCATGGTAGTTGCGGCCACTAGAAAACCAGGGAAAAAGAAGACTAGGAAATAAATAAGGCCGAAACTAACGCTAAGCTATTAAGGCGATTGCACAGATTACATCCACTCGGCATCAAAGATCGCCACCAGTGCAAATATAGGGAACACCCTACACTATACAAAAATGGCTTGTTGTTTTCTTCAGCTGGTGGCTGCACGTTAAGAATAAATTTTGTATCGCACCAAAACAAATTACAACTATATAACAAAAGGAAGGTTGGCATAAAACTTAACAGTCTAGCAGATAAATGCACCACCAGAAGTTTAGAAGCTCAGTTCATTTGACCCGACCATTACGTTTCATGTTGTATTGTCCGATGGAGCACCATAACCCTCGCCTTCATTTCCCCTAGGCTCCTGAACACCATAGCAAATGTCTGATAGTCTGGTTTCAAAACCATGCATATCTTGATGACATTGAGCAGTGTTTCTCCTTGTTTCACAAAGGGTCTCTGTTAGGGAATGGACTTGTGTCTGGAGCGCAGATACAACATTGCTTTGAGCTTGCATATCTTGATCATGAGGCAGTTTGGACGATATTGTCTTAACAACCAACCCAGTATTACGCAGGAACGTGCTTTTGGCACTGTTAGTGGACAGGTACTGACCCACTGCAGCAAGAGCTAACATTGCAGTTGTAGTTGCCTCGCCACCTTCAGAAGGTGGCGGTTCCACCATTTTTTCCATAGCTCGCTGAAAAGTTGAGGTTTTACATTAGTAGTACCAGAACAGAAGATATTAAGGAGGCAGCAAAACCAAACAAAATAGCTTTGTTCTATATACAGAACTTATTCTGGTGAATCCATGTAAAATAATAGTTGTATTTTATTGCAAAGTACATAATAAAACCAGGTTCCAAACATATGACCATGTACCATCGCTAATGTATTGTCTATTTCTTCACATTGTATTGAGGGCTAAGGATAAAGAGACGAAGTTTATAATACGGTAAGCATAGTATGACATCATTCATATCACAAAACAACTGAGAACAGACAAATAGGCAATTGTAATGTTGTGTGGGCAAGTCCAGCATGGAACTAGATTACAGGTCAAGATCAAAGGAACATCACTCCTCTCTTTTAAACCTTGTAAGGTGCAATGATACGCTAAGACAATTGTGTATAAAATTGAAAAGAGTAATAGACATTGGCTGCAAACCATGCAGTTTAAGGCACAAGTCAAAGTAAGTAGTAGTTAAAAGGCATGAGGATTAACGACTTACAACAGCGGCTTTGACTGGTGTAGTCACGCCCTTCTTCTTGCTGGTGTGACAGTCCTTGAAGATTTCCACAACATTTGGTTCAGGTACTTTTTGGTCCTTGCGGGCTTTCCTCTGCATTTGGAACAAGTCAATATAGATCTGATAATATGGTACAGCGAAAAGAGTGAAACAACAGCTAATTACAAGAGCCTCGCAGTGTGCAATATAGCTACGAGATCATGTCGTCTGTTGGAATTTCACTTTCATATGGTTGGCCTTGTTCTTTGAACAGTTCACCTACAAGAAGATAGATTTGTGTGGCACATGCGTAAATTGGACTCAAACATGTGATCTGATGACATATATATATAATGTGCCAGATACTTCGGATCGGACTAGTGTTTAACGAGGCCTCTCTAGTCTTCATCAGATATATTTTCCACTGGAGATGTTTGGGCAAGTTCACTGTTAGCCTTGCCTTCAAAGTGAGTTTTCCTCAAGTTATACCGATATTATCGCAGAGCAGACTTGAAAACATGGGTGCAAGCTTGTTTGGTTGCATCATCTTGGCTATCCAACTTGAACCTCATCTATTGAAAATTATGGGAGTCTCATTATCAGCAACCTAGAAAGTATTGGATAGAGCAAGACGATATTACTAGTTTCCATACATAACCATACTTACAAATAAATGGTCGAGGAAGGTCTTGAACTGGGTTTCGTCTTTGTCATTCCTGTATTGAATCCATGTTGGGAGGATACGTACATGACACCTAACAGCAACCGCTGCCTCCGATACTAACTTGGCTGACTCTGTAGCATCACGTGGCCTTTTTAAACCTTCCTCAAAACGGATCTCCATTCTTCCTCCTCTAGATTTAGTTCACCTATCGAGCATCATCCCTGATGTTTGTTTCCTCTTGCACCTAGGTGCTAGTCCAACAACAAACATAGGAAGTGTTAGTGTACATCAAACTGTGAGACTACATATAAAGAAGCATGCAACTGTAACTTGACTCCAAAAACTACCTTCTTGCTGTTGAAGCTCACAAGGTTCATCTGATATTGCCAACTCTACTTGTGTCAAGAGTTCTTGGGAAGTAGTGTCAGGTGGCAACGGAGCTTGGGAACGTGCTGCTAGCTCAGTTGATGCACGAGTAAGTCGTGCAGCTGGTAGTACTATGGTAGGTGTTGCAAGAACTAGGGTTGTCTCTGCTTGTTTCGTGGCAGCTATTTGTTTCTGTTTATCTTTTTTTGCAACTCATGTAGCATGGGATGCCGTGTTTGTAGAATTTTCCGCTAGACTTTGACCTTCTATTGCACCATCAGTACTAATAGAATCTACAGGGTTCATCCGCTTCTCATTCCCTGCCATTCTGTGTTTCTTCCTCTTTCTCTGTGCCATGTTAAGTCAAGCTGACAAGAAAAATGAATAACAATTTAGTTCTTCAGAACAAATTGATGCGCGATGCAGACGAACTGAACTTTGATCTTAGACAACCGCATGATAGGAGGATGTAATATGTATGAAAAACAGGACGGAAGGGATAACCAGAACTATGATGTGTAAACTAAGAAGAAGACATTTCACCAAATTAGAAGTAATGCAATGGAAGGTAGACACCATATGAAAGATGCTACAAATATCGCTTTGCCAAGTTAACAGTGTCTCATCATAAATGGCGTTTAAACAAATGTGAAGCAGTACAAGAAATAAATCATATGCAAGATGCAAACAACATCACACTACCATGTTAGAGGTCTCTCATCATTAGTGCAATTGCATATTCACAGCATTGCATATTCACAACTTATGATGTGTAAACTAAGGAGAAGGCATTTCAACAAATTAGAAGCAATGAAAGCTGGACACCATATGAAAGATGCAACGAATATCACTCTACCAAGTTAAAACTATCTCGTCATAAGTGCCACTTCAACAAATTAGTAGTACAAGCTAGAAAATAATGTGAGATGTAACCTATATCACACTCCGAAGTCAAAAGTGTCTTATGATAAGTGATTGTTGCAGGTTACACAACAGTAGTAATTTGATGTAAGAACATGGTGTGATAGGCAGATATTGCATGTTCTAGAAACAGGAACACATGTCTTATTCAAGTATAATGTGTAAAGTAAGCAGATGGAATTCAAAAAAATTTGAAGCAATACAAGCTAGACATCACACATAACATGCAACCACATATAACAGTGCCAAGTTATAGGGAGCACCGGTGATGCTGCACTAGGGGAGACGTGTTCATCATAAACAAAACTTTATTGAGTGTCTATGCATGTGTTGTCTTGGAAATCATCTTGGGGTGTGGAGGAGTAGAAACTGTAGAGGCCCTCCGTTCGGAAGGAGCACCTTTATCCGCTGCCTTGCTAACTTCCTTCCGCTTTATTGATTTTGAATTATCAAGTAAAACCGACAAGAAAAAGCAATAAAATTATCTCTTCAGAACTCATTCATGCATGATACTGACAATCACTACTTTGATGTAAGGCAAACACATGATACCAGGATGGAATTATGTACGAAAAACAGGACGGCATGGCATGTTCACAACTGTTTGTGTAAACTAAGCAGAAACCATTCCAGCAAATAAGAAGCTATGCAAGCTAGACACCACATGAAAGATGCAACCAATATGACTCTGCCAAGTTAAAAGCGTCCCATCATAAATGGAATTTCAACAAATTAGAAGCAGCGCATGCTATAAATCATATGAAAGATGCAACTAATATCGCACTGCATATAATAAAGGTGTCTCGTCATGTTGATTGATGCGGGATACAAAAAAGTAATAGTTTTATGTAAGGACATGCTTAATAGACAGATGTACTATGTACTAAATACAGGAAGGCATGTCACATTAACAGGTATAATATATAAGCTAAGAAGACTAGCACATGCAGTTTAACCAGATTGGAAGAATTACAATCTAGACACCATATGCAACATGCAACCACATATCACGCTGCCAAGTTAGAGCAAGCACCTGCGATGCTAGTGTAGGGGAAATGATGTAATCAACTACAGAGCTACGTTCACTATCTTCATCTAGCATTTCTGTTTCTTGAGAATCATGTCGGGAGGCTGATGCTGCACTCTTTAAATGAGGAGTAGTCCCCTTGCCTGCCTGCCTCATCATAAGTGATTGATGAGGGATACACAAGAACATTAGTTTGATGTAAGAACATGGTTAATACACAGATGTACTAGTATGTACCAAAAATAGAAAGGCATGTCATATTCAAAGGTATAATGTGTAAGCTAAGCAGATGCAATTTAACCAAATTGGAAGCAATACGAGCTAGACATCCGGCTGGAGTGGTGAGCATGATCATCTAGGACCTGAGAGCCTGGTGGGAGGCGGGCTGCTTCGCCACCATCGCAGCTTTTTAGTTGGCTTCCAGGTGATGCCTATCTTTGTTGCGCTTGTCACTGGCTCGGCCAGTGCCCTGACTAGCTATTTGTCTTCTGGTGCTCATGGGATGGTGGTTCATGTAAAACATAGCTTTCCTTATCTTACCGACTTCGGCCTTTCGAATACAAGCTAGACACCATATGCAACGTGCAACCACATATGACACCGTGAAGTTAAAGCAAGCACCTGGGTTGGTGGTTCACGGCGAGCGAGATCATCAACTCCAAAGCTACGCTCCTCGTCTCCATTTGTTGACGATCATAGTTGACGATCTTTCTCGAACCGCCAACGACCACCGGCCCAGACCCCTGCCTCCGCCGCCCTGCCCTCCCATCGAACTCACACCACCGCCGTGCTTGGCAGCGCCCCCAGGCCATCCCATTAATCCCGGCCGAACTCCAGATCGGGCGCCAGTAGCTCTAGGCCGCACATGCCCCTAAGATAAACACCAAGGCGCTACTTCCCCGGTGTAATAGGCGTACTAGCGCCTGTTACGCTGGGGAATGCTTCCGTTAATTGGGAATCAACTGGCCAGAAATTGAAATTAAGGGGGGTGACGGACCTCTAGCTAAGGTGAAATAGTATATGAGGAGAAACCTTGTGCATCACGAGTTACTAGGAACATCTAGTATCAAGAAGAAGCGGTCAACTAGTGTCTTCTATGGGATGAATACCGTGCAAGCAGAGACGTAAGATTTGCATGAATAAGGGAAGAGGAGTACCTTTTTCGGTTGCCGGTGGTGGTCACCTCCACATGTCGTGGCGATCTTCTTCTTTTTACCGGGGAAACCGATGTTCTGGAGGGTGCAGGCTTGGACGAACCCATGGCCAAATTGTTGACTATGTTGCCGTGGCCGTATGTCGGCGGAGGGGAAGCAGATCCGAGGCGGCGAAGGACGGCGTAGCAGGAACAACTCTGGTGCGGTGGAGGGTGGCGAAGTTGGAGCAACAGCGGTGAGGCGTAGGACAGCGTGGTTGAACTGGCTAGGGTACGGACGGCTCGGCCTCGGCTTCAACTACTAGCCGTGGAGGGCGTTGCGGTGGATGACGCCATCGGGGTATCGGCTCCGGCGTGATGGAGGAGGGCGGCGGTTGATGGGTGGGATGGGGTGGTGGACGGAGGACGCGCGGGTTTCGCGGCTGGTGGAGAGGTAGTTTTGACGCCCATGGAGTACGAATGGGCGATAGGACGGGTGGGTGGGGGGAGGGGGAACCATGTTTCGGTCTGGGACGCGCTTGTTTTTGGATTTTTTGAACAGAAGATGGGACGCGCTTGTTTGAAATTTGGGGAAAGTACAAACTTTGCCCCCCTCTTAAATTTCGGACTACTGCCGGTCGGGGGTAGGATGGTAATCCCAGGTGTCCCAAATAGTGGGCGGGAGCGATTTCGGCCGCGCGCATGTGTGCTTAGGTGGCCATTGTGTATGAATGTTTTTTGGATGCGGTTGCGTGGTGTCTAGATGAAGCTACAAACCTACCCCGGTTTATACCTTTGGATGCCGGGCCAGTAGGTTTCACGGGTCGGAGTTATTAGAAAAGTAATTTCCTTGTACTACCAAACATTGGTCTCACGTGGTTTCGAGCGAGTAGAGGCTCTTTTGGCGCTTCGTTCAAAACTTTGAAACACAAGCATTCACGTTTAGAGTACTCTTGAACTATGAGGATTGGCCTAAATAGACAACGTTATATTTGACCTTGTATGTTTGAAAACCTCATTAAATTATCCGCTTCTTTTTGAAATTTTGACACTTGAAAATCCTATAACTACGATTATTTTGGAATGGAGGAGCTAAATTTGAATCTATTTTGTACACGACTACATATGCTATTATGTACAACATCAGACCAAAGATTGGTGCCCCCATAATTTAGGTATGGTTTACAAATGCCATGATATCAAATTCAAATAATTGAATGGACTTCATGTTGAATTCGATTTTTTTAAACCACCTTAAGTTGAATTCAAATGTATGCTAGTTCATAGGTAGCTATTTATAATGTCCACTGTGTAACTTTCGTATGTATAATGTGATTTACACACACAACATGAACTATACTCACGTTTATATTCGATTGCTAAAGCGATGCATTGTCTGGAGTTCAAAATACTAACTATGTGGATCAATTGTGTCGAATAATAACATAGCATGCTCAAATTCGATAGAATCTAGATGTCTGATGGATCAATGACCGCTCCTTACGTGAATTGCAAATATCATGATCCCATCCTAATATTTGGATACAATTTATATCTTTAATCAATGTGTAGAGCAGTCTTTTACATGTAGTTTCACTTTACATCGGTGGTCTCTCACACACTCTCTCCCGAGGTGTCTTTCTCGCACACATGCTCTAGATATAACCCTCCCTCCCTCTCGTAACCATTTACAATTGTTTTCACTAACCTTTATCACAAGCACTCTTCCTCTCGCAAACATACACACTCACAATCCTCATCGACCCTTTCTATATACATGGACCTGCCTACGTGTCTCATGTACACACATTATCTTTACGCATGTCTCTCACGCATTGTCTCACACCTCTCTTCCTAATAGACGAGTATGATTCTAGCAGAGCATTCTGTAGGATGCCCCTTAAAGTTAGGTTGGATGAATAGTAATATCAGAGATAAAGGGGTTACCTTAGTCCGAGAACCTAGGGTTACAAATCCTAGCCGGCTTTGTCAGTGGACACAGAGTCCTTCACAATTCTGCTATCTTTGTCTTATACGACTAGTCATCCATGGGTCTTCCTAAATGCGTCACGGGCCGACCAATGTGGCGCAGGACGGAACCGAACGAAGGGCCTCACCTCGACCCACCGGACCTCACGCGGTGACACACCCTCTGCCCCCACGTCTCATTATGTTCTCACACCCACACATACCAACACAAACACCACACACAAAAAAATTTCTCCTGGTGCCTCTATTCCCTCCCCCTTGCATATACAAACTCAAGGGAATGGAATCTCTTGTCGTGACGTCATATTCGTCTCTCTCTCTCTAGACCACTCTCATTTCTCATGCTATCTCTCCCACACCCCCCCCGCCGGCCCCTCTATCCATGCCTCTCTCGAATACGTAATACACACACATACCTCTCTAGGCCCCGCCAAATGCATCAACTACACATTCACACATGTTACATCACGTACCCCATTGATCTAAAAAGCCCTCTCTTCACGTTTATTTCGCGTACAACATTCCTTTTGAATAAAGTGTGGCCAAAAAATTATTTTAGAGTTTCTACATATATACAACATTACAAAGTTATATGGAGGAGTACGAACGCTAATTTGCATTGCATGGTGCCCACAATGATATTTATTCCGCACTGTGAATTTGTATATTTTTATACATATACAAAGTTAGTCATGATAAAGAGAAATGAAGAGCATCTCTCTCTCCATCGCATACCCCCCTGTACGCCCCTTTCACGTATGCACACAAAACTATCTCCAGGTCCTCTAAAAGTAAGCCCCCAGAAAATTCACGCATGTTTCATCTTTCTCTCGTGATATATGCAATGACGATCATTGTATTTGAAGCAAAAGCACGATACGTACATTGGACTTCAGAATCCACTCATTACAGTAACCATTTACTTTTAGTGGTTATTATACAGTCACGGGCTCACCATACAACTCTGTATTTGCTCATGACATGACTAGTTGACCAGTTAAACGCTCCACGTGGCACCTCCAGTGTTGCATCACATTATCTCACTATCATTGTGCCCACCTGTCGACTTGTATCTACTCTACATCTACACTCTTATAAAATACAGTCTTATAAAAAACAGAGTTGGTGATGATGGTGTGGCTACCATCCTGCAATATAGGTCGTCCGATTTATATCTGACGGATAGGAAAGAAACTATGGCAATTTTGCAAAAAGGTACACACACACCTCTCCACATTTGCAAATAAGGCCTTCCCTCGTTCATCCTTTTCTCTCACAAGATAAACAAGTCATGCAAATGCATCTTGACGTTACGTGCAACGCACGGGCATCTTGCTAGTAAGAATGAAAACAAACGACAAAAAATATATTTGGACGGTGGTTCGAAGTCAGGACTGCGGGCACAGCGGACAAGGTGGACTTGTATTGGTATGCTGAGCCGTCTGTTTTAACACACAGGAGCTGGTGTGGTGATTATACACACACGCACGCATGCACACGAACTGCATCCACACAACACATGCACCCACGCACGCAACACTCACACGTACACACGCAACCACGCACGCACGCAACACTCACACGCACGCACGCATGCATGCACACACCAGTACACCACACGACCAACACACACTCTCACGCTCAAGTGCTCAACCTACACGTGCATGCGCACACATCAGGCCCTGACAAACACATACACAACCAGGTGATTCCCGCGCACGGGTTGGAGCCTTGTTGCGCCTGCGTAAATTTGTGTTTATCTGACCTTTTGCCTATGCGAACTTGCAGGTGGGACCCACAAGGAACATGGTCAATTTAACTAGTCAACATGGCACCACGCAGACTATTTGGCCAGTCAACAGAGTGCAATCCGATGCTGAACTGTGAGAAAGTGACCGTATAATCACCGCAAAATGTATATAGTGACCGTAATCAGCTTATTCTGAAGTTCGGTGGCCGTATTATGCTTTTCTCTCTGTAGGCCCTCCAAAACTACATCTCTACACGTTCTCGCATGTTACATCTAACAACTATGCAATACAACACTACTACTACACTCTAACACAATGAATCATATCTGTTTTTAGTTTTACTAGATATTATATTGTTACTTATAATTATTCAGTTTGCATACATTAAAATTGCCTTTGAAATGTATGGCCAGTATCATCTACCGCACGGGAAAAATCCTGCCCTTTCCTGTTTAATCGGGTTTGTATCGATGGATTGTGCAAAACAGCAAAACTATAGTACTATACAGTACAAGTGACAGTTCACTGGGCCGTCGTGTCGTCTACTCCTCCGTCGTAAGAGTGGAGCGCTCGCTTTCATAAATCTTCTAGTCCCTTTCGCTGACATGTGGGACATCAAGCTACCGGGTCCACGTGCCATACCGGAATACAGTGCAGAGCAGCCGGGGTGAAGCACCCCAGTCATGGCGCCGGCGTAGTAATGAGCAATGAGGCGTCAAATCACAAAGTTGCACCTTTCCCGTAGTTAAGTTGGAGGGACGAAGCAACCATCATTTCACTCATTGCTGAATCCGCTTCTCCCTCTTCTTCTTCAACTTAACCACGTGTTGCTTCTGCCATTGTTCTGCCTCATGTGGGACGCGGATCAGCTTGGTAAAGCACTGACACGTGGGACCGCATGTTAGCAAACCGCGAGGACAACGTCCTCCGAAAATAAGAAGCCTAATCCTAGACTTACAAAGGGCTACGTAGCTGCTATGTATACTTTCCATCTAATCTACATATGCCCCCTTGATTTTCAGGTGGGGTGGGCCTAATCCTCTCCTTTAATCCAATCAAATAGTCCCACATCACATCAATTCATAACTTTACGTAAACCATTACGTGGATGTAGCATTGATCAAATAAGAAACCTCCCCCGCCATCCGCGCGGCAAAATCACCTCCTTTTTACTAATCTTGATTCTATAATTTTTTAGATCAATATAATTGAGATTTGTATAGATAGCACACAGGAGCAAAACCAAGTGGTACGGTTAAGGGCATCCACAATGTGTAGCCAAATGTGAAAATAGCTTTTGGCATCGTGGGAACCATAGTGGACGGTGTTGCCAAAGCCAAAAAGATGGAACCGAAGCTCCCTGATTGATTGATTGATTGATTGATTGAAGGAATAGAAAAATGCAACGTATCTCCTCTTTCTCCCATGCTTGGACACATGTAGTACAGTATAGAGCACAGAGTCTACTCCCCTGTCCCTTCTATCACAAATCACAAAGCAGTGAGGCGTCAAATCACAAAAGCACGGATGAAGCAACCATCATTTCACTCTTCGCTGACTCCGCTTCTCCATCATCTTCTTCGAGAAACCATCTCACCGCACTAGTACTCCTAGTAGTACTCCCTCCGGTCCTTTTTTGTCTGCATCTAAGAAAATTTCATTTTCCCCACAATGCTCTGCGCATTGGCATTTTTTCGCTGCTCTTTCCAACTGGGCCCTCCATCCCTTTCCACCGCATGCGTGCCTGCAGTAATCCCATCTCTCTTTCCCATGTGCTTCGATCTTCCCAAGGCAGAGAGAGCTGCTTGCATGCAGAAACAGGTGAAAGAGCGAGAGGCGCATGCATGCAGAGAGATGGACAGGGGGAGAGAGAGAGATGACATGCATGCATGCGGAAGTGAGAAGGTTGGTTTGCATGGCGCTGCATTAATCAAGCGATGAGGAGTGAGATGGTTAGCTCTTTGGTCTTTGGAGAAAAAATACGCATTAATTGACACATGAAACACGGATTTGTATCGATTAAATCCCGCAAAGGAAAACCCCGCCTTTCTTTTTAAACACTAGTACTCCTAGTACGTACGTACTTATCCTGTTTGGGTCTAGGCCTTGCATTGCCAAACTTTGCCACACATTTTTGCCAAGCTTGCCTATAGTTTTCAAAATGAGAAGGAGGTACACTTGCGCACGGCTGTCGCGGTCGCACCGCACCCTCACACGGTCGCTCCTGCACGCCGCGGTCGCACCACACCCTCACACAGTCGCTCCTGCACGCCGCAAACCCAACCAAGGGAACACACCATCACTGTCACGTGCTGTCGCATGTGAACAAACCAAACTCAGCCATCCTATCGCTGACACATAATTTTCGTTCATAGAGTATGTTTATCCAACCGCATGTTGGGGAGTATCCGTACGGCCCGTGCGGTGGTCTGTTGGGGAAGAAGAAGAGGTGAGGAAGAAGGAGGAAAGAAGGGTTAGGAGACGTAGGATATTCATCCAACCGACTGAAATGGTAGACTGACCCAAGTCAGGCAACTTGCATAACAAATATATGTTTTTACACAGCAAAAGATCCATAAAAACAACAACATAAAGAAAAACTATCACTGCTCGCGGAAAGAGATGCCCTCGTCGTCTTTGGCTGCCGGCGCGAACCAGCCGTCGCTGCCGACATGTGTCTCCGCACCGTGGTTCTCCTCGGCCTCCAGCTACTCGTTCAAGCGGAGTGTGCGGGCACTCTGCACGGATGAGAGCACAACCTGGTTCAAGTCGAGGACGTCCGGTTCCGCCTGCAGGAGGGCCTCGATGGCAGCGGCATCCGCGCGCTCCGCGTCGAGTCGAGCCTCCGCCACCCGGTTCAAGTCTAGGACGTTCGGTTCTGCCTGCAGGAGGGCATGGATGAGAGTGGCATCAGCGCGCACTGCGTCGAGTCGAGTCTCTGCCGCCTGGTTCAAGTCCAGGACGTCCGGTTCCGCCTGCAGGAGGGCCTCGATGGCAGCGGCATTCCCGCGCTCCGCATCAAGTTGAGCCTCCGCCGCCCGGTTCACATCCACAACATCATGTTCCGCCTGCAGGAGAGCCTCGATGGCAGCGGCATGCGCGCGCTCCGCGTTGAGTTGAGCCTCTGCCTCCCGGTCCTCCTTTAGTATCGCCATGTTGAACCGCTGGTCCGCATGCACCATGGGGGACTCGGACGCCGGCACGAAGTCGACGTCCATCGTCTATACATTTATTTTCAAAATCAGTTTGAATGTGACTCGAAATTTCGGGATTAAAAACAGTTCGGACCGCACCGAAATATGCAAAATTTCGTATAATTTTTTATCCGTGGCCACAATATGAGCTGTAATGCTAACAAAAAGAATATGGGCTCTAGAAAAACTTTAAGAATTAGCAAATGGGCTGTAAATTATTAGAAATAATGGCAGATGGGATGTATGATGTTTTCCACAGATTTGAGGCTTTCCTAAAAAAAGGTTGACACACAAGTAGTGACTGTTGGATGTCCATCCAACGGCCGTCGTGCTTCTTCAATCTCTGCTCTTCCTGCTCCACACTACAAAAAAATACACTTCCGTGATGATACGTGTTTGTCACTGTAGGTCGCGTTTTTTGTCATGCATGTACATCGATGACAAATTTATGACAGAATCAAGATAGTCATACCTGTGCTATTGTAGAAGTGTTCCATGACGTTGCCAAAATTATCATCACGGAAGTGTCCACTTCCATGACGATAAATCGCGCATCATAGAAGTGCTTTTATCAAGGGTGACCGACACGTGGCATCCACTGTAACGGAACACCGTTAAGCTATCGGGTCGGGTTTTGGATCCGATAACCCATTAACAGCCCCGACCAATGGGAAATTTCAACGTGTAAAATTCTTATTGGCCGGACGAAACACGTGTCAGCTCGTCAGTGGGTCAAATAGGCGCCTATGATATGTCTACGCGTGCCACGGACCACCACTAGCCCATTTAGCTTACAAAGCCGGCCCGTTTGACTTGGTCAAAAGTTAACGGGCTGGCCCATGAAAAGCCAGTTATCGGTCTCTTCGCTAATAGCCCATTTTACGGCTCGTTAACTCACGACCCGTTAGGACCTAAAGGAAATTGGCCCAACAATGTCATGTGGGCCGTCGAATATAACACCAGCCCATTTCACTTTCGGCCCATGTATGGCCCACGACGTCTTTCGGCCCATATGAGGCCTTCGTATCTTTCGGCCCTTTACAGGCCCACGGTGACTCTAGCCCATAATGAACAGTAATTCTCTTTTTACCCGTTAACGGCCCGTGATTTACATGGGCCGTTTCCAGCTCGTGTTAGCTTTCAGCCTCTTGACGGCCCATACGTTCTTGGGCTCCTTTTCGGCCCTCGATTACTTCCGGCCCGTTACTGGCCTGTTCCCCTAATGGGCCAAATTCCGCCCATGGCAAGAGTCGGCCCGTTACTGGGCTGTTCCCCTAATGGGCCAAATTCGGGCCATGGCAAGAGTCGGCCCGTTACTGGCCTGTTACCCTAATGGGCCAAATTCGGCCCATGGCAAGAGTCGGCCCGTTTCTGGCCTGTTAACCCGTTGCGCCGTTTCTAGTCCGTCCTATATTCTGGCCCATTAACGACCCGTTATGCCTGTGACATAATTAAGCCTTTGCTGTCCTACGGCCTGTTAACGGCATGTTACCGTGCTGGACCGATACCAATTATGCCCGATTACGGCCCATGTAGACCCATTTATCCGACGGCCCAAGGCCCACCGATTAAAGGCCCATTTATCGATGGCCCGTAGGAGACCCATGGATCCTACGGCCCGTATATGGCCCATGGTAGTTGCGGCCACTAGAAAACCAGGGAAAAAGAAGACTAGGAAATAAATAAGGCCGAAACTAACGCTAGGCTATTAAGGCGATTGCACAGATTACATCCACTCGGCATCAAAGATCGCCACCAGTGCAAATATAGGGAACACCCTACACTATACAAAAATGGCTTGTTGTTTTCTTCAGCTGGTGGCTGCACGTTAAGAATAAATTTTGTATCGCACCAAAACAAATTACAACTATATAACAAAAGGAAGGTTGGCATAAAACTTAACAGTCTAGCAGATAAATGCACCACCAGAAGTTCAGAAGCTCAGTTCATTTGACCCGACCGTTACGTTTCATGTTGTATCGTCCGATGGAGCACCATAACCCTCGCCTTCATTTCCCCTAGGCTCCTGAACAACATAGCAAATGTCTGATAGTC
The DNA here is from genome assembly GCF_056163025.1 of Triticum urartu. Taxonomy (NCBI): domain Eukaryota; kingdom Viridiplantae; phylum Streptophyta; class Magnoliopsida; order Poales; family Poaceae; genus Triticum; species Triticum urartu. Next base: position 210,344,702 of record NC_141879.1, on the reverse strand, counting down.
TGGTTTCAAAACCATGCATATCTTGACGACATTGAGCAGTGTTTCTCCTTGTTTCACAAAGGGTCTCTGTTAGGGAATGGACTTGTGTCTGGAGCGCAGATACAACATTGCTTTGAGCTTGCATATCTTGATCATGAGGCAGTTTGGACGATATTGCCTTAACAACCAACCCAGTATTATGCAGGAACGTGCTTTAGGCACTGTTAGTGGACAGGTACTGACCCACTGCAGCAAGAGCTAACATTGCGGTTATAGTTGCCTCGCCACCTTCAGAAGGTGGCGGTTCCACCATTTTTTCCATAGCTCGCTGAAAAGTTAAGGTTTTACATTAGTAGTACCAGAACAGAAGATATTAAGGAGGCAGCAAAACCAAACAAAATAGCTTTGTTCTATATACAGAACTTATTCTGGTGAATCCATGTAAAATAATAGTTGTATTTTATTGCAAAGTACATAATAAAACCAGGTTCCAAACATATGACCATGTACCATCGCTAATGTATTGTCTATTTCTAGGGCTAAGGATAAAGAGACGAAGTTTATAATACGGTAAGCATAGTATGACATCATTCATATCACAAAACAACTGAGAACAGACAAATAGGCAATTGTAATGTTGTGTGGGCATGTCCAGCACGGAACTAGATTACAGGTCAAGATCAAAGGAACATCACTCCTCTCTTTTAAACCTTGTAAGGTGCAATGATACACTAAGACAATTGTGTAGAAAATTGAAAAGAGTAATAGACATTGGCTGCAAACCATGCAGTTCAAGGCACAAGTCAAAGTAAGTAGTAGTTAAAAGGCATGAGGATTAACGACTTACAACAGCGGCTTTGACTGGTGTAGTCACGCCCTTCTTCTTGCTGGTGTGACAGTCCTTGAAGATTTCCACAGCATTTGGTTTAGGTACTTTTTGGTCCTTGCGGGCTTTCCTCTGCATTTGGAACAAGTCAATATAGATCTGATAATATGGTACAGCGAAAAGAGTGAAACAACAGCTAATTACAAGAGCCTCGCAGTGTGCAATATAGCTACGAGATCATGTCGTCTGTTGGAATTTCACTTTCATACGGTTGGCCTTGTTCTTTGAACAGTTCACCTACAAGAAGATAGATTTGTGTGGCACATGCGTAAATAGGACTTCAACATGTGATCTGATGACATATATATATAATGTACCTGATACTTCGGATCGGACTAGTGTTTAACGAGGCCTCTCTAGTCTTCATCAGATATATTTTCCATTGGAGATGTTTGGGCAAGTTCACTGTTAGCCTTGCCTTCAAAGTGAGTTTTCCTCAAGTTATACCGATACTATCGCAGAGAAGACTTGAAAACACGGGTGCAAGCTTGTTTGGTTGCATCATCTTGGCTATCCAACTTGAACCTCATGTATTGAAAATTATGGGAGTCTCATTATCAGCAACCTAGAAAGTATTGGACAGAGCAAGACGATATTACTAGTTTCCATACATAACCATACTTATAGATAAATGGTCGAGGAAGGTCTTGAACTGAGTTTCGTCTTTGTCATTCCTGTACTGAATCCATGTTGGGAGGATACGTACATGACACCTAACAGCAACCGCTGCCTCCGATACTAACTTGGCTGACTCTGTAGCATCACGTGGCCTTTTTAAACCTTCCTCAAAACGGATCTCCATTCTTCCTCCTCTAGATTTAGTTAACATATCGAGCATCATCCCTGATGTTTGTTTCCTCTTGCACCTAGGTGCTAGTCCAACAACAAACATAGGAAGTTTTAGTGTACATCAAACTGTGAGACTACATATAAAGAAGCATGCAACTGTAACTTGACTCCAAAAACTACCTTCTTGCTGTTGAAGCTCACAAGGTTCATCTGATATTGCCAACTCTACTTGTGTCAAGAGTTCTTGGGAAGTAGTTTCAGGTGGCAAGGGAGCTTGGGAACGTGCTGCTAGCTCAGTTGATGCACGAGTAAGTCGTGCAGCTGGTAGTACTGTGGTAGGTGTTGCAAGAACTAGGGTTGTCTCTGCTTGTTTGGTGGCAGCTATTTGTTTCTGTTTATCTTTTTTTGCAACTCATGTAGCATGGGATGCCGTGTTTGTAGAATTTTCCGCTGGACTTTGACCTTCTATTGCACCATCAGTACTAATAGAATCTATAGGGTTCATCCGCTTCTCATTCCCTGCCATTCTGTGTTTCTTCCTCTTTCTCGGTGCCATGTTAAGACAAGCCGACAAGAAAAATGAATAACAATTTAGTTCTTCAGAACAAATTGATGCGCGATGCGGACGAACTGAACTTTGATGTTAGACAACCACATGATATGAGGATGTAATATGTATGAAAAACAGGATGGAAGAGATAACCAGAACTATGATGTGTAAACTAAGAAGAAGACATTTCACCAAATTAGAGCAATGCAATGGAAGGTAGACACCATATGAAAGATGCTACAAATATCGCTCTGCCAAGTTAACAGTGTCTCATCATAAATGGCATTTAAACAAATGTGAAGCAGTACAAGAAATAAATCATATGCAAGATGCAAACAACATCACACTACCATGTTAGAGGTCTCTCATCATTAGTGCAGTTGCATATTCACAGCATTGCATATTCACAACTTATGATGTGTAAACTAAGGAGAAGGCATTTCAACAAATTAGAAGCAATGAAAGCTGGACACCATATGAAAGATGCAACGAATATCACTCTACCAAATTAAAACTATCTCGTCATAAGTGCCATTTCAACAAATTAGTAGTACAAGCTAGAAAAGAATGTGAGATGTAACCTATATCACACTCCGAAGTCAAAAGTGTCTTATGATAAGTGATTGTTGTAGGTTACACAACAGTAGTAATTTGATGTAAGAACATGGTGTGATAGACAGATATTGTATGTTCTAGAAACAGGAACACATGTCTTATTCAAGTATAATGTGTAAAGTAAGAAGATGGAATTCAAAAAAATTTGAAGCAATACAAGCTAGACATCACACATAACATGCAACCACATATAACAGTGCCAAGTTAGAGGGAGCACCGGTGATGCTGCACTAGGGGAGATGTGTTCATTATAAACACAACTTTGTTGAGTGTCTATGCATGTGTTGTCTTGGAAATCATCTTGGGGGTGTGGAGGAATAGAAACTGTAGAGGCCCTCCGTTTGGAAGGAGCACCTTTATCCACTGCCTTGCTAACTTCCTTCCGCTTTATTGATTTTGAATTGTCAAGTAAAACCGACAAGAAAAAGCAATAAAATTATCTTCAGAACTCATTCATGCATGATACTGACAATCACTACTTTGATGTAAGGCAAACACATGATACCAGGATGGAATTATGTACGAAAAACAGGACAGCATGGCATGTTCACAACTGTTTGTGTAAACTAAGCAGAAACCATTCCAGCAAATAAGAAGCAATGCAAGCTAGACACCACATGAAAGATGCAACCAATATGACTCTGCCAAGTTAAAAGCGTCCCATCATAAATGGAATTTCAACAAATTATAAGCAGCGCATGCTATAAATCATATGAAAGATGCAACTAATATCGCACTGCATATACTAAAGGTGTGTCGTCATGTTGATTGATGCGGGATACAAGAAAACAATAGTTTTTTGTAAGGACATGCTTAATAGACAGATGTACTATGTACTAAATACAGGAAGGCATGTCACATTAACAGGTATAATATATAAGCTAAGAAGAGTAGCACATGCAGTTTAACCAGATTGGAAGAATTACAATCTAGACACCATATGCAACATGCAACCACATATCACGCTGCCAAGTTAGAGCAAGCACCTGTGATGCTAGTGTAGGGGAAATTATGTAATCAACTACAGATCTACGTTCACTATCTTCATCTAGCATTTCTGTTTCTTGAGAATCATGTCGGGAGGCTGATGCTGCATTCTTTAAATGAGGAGTAGTCCCCTTGCCTGCCTGCCTCATCATAAGTGATTGATGAGGGATACACAAGAACATTAGTTTGATGTAAGAACATGGTTAATACACAGATGTACTAGTATGTACCAAAAATAGAAAGGCATGTCATATTCAAAGGTATAATGTGTAAGCTAAGCAGATGCAATTTAACCAAATTGGAAGCAATATGAGCTAGACATCCGGCTGGAGTGGTGAGCATGATCATCTAGGACCTGAGAGCCTGGTGGGAGGCAGGCTGCTTCGCACCATCGCAGCTTTTTAGTTGGCTTCCAGGTGATGCCTATCTTTGTTGCGCTTGTCACTGGCTCGGCTAGTGCCCTGACTAGCTATTTGTCTTCTGGTGCTCATGGGATGGTGGTTCATGTAAAAAAATAGCTTTCCTTATCTTACCGACTTCGGTCTTTCGAATACAAGCTAGACACCATATGCAACGTGCAACCACATATGACACCGTGAAGTTAAAGCAAGCACCTGGGTTGGTGGTTCACGGCGAGCGAGATCATCAACTCCAGAGCTACGCTCCTCGTCTCCATTTGTTGACACTACACCCTTTAAAGCCTTGAAACGTTTTTAGCCTAGCCGCGTACCATGCTGGAGCGACTTCTCTCTATTCTTTTCTGCTTCTGTCAAGGCAGGGTCTGAAATACCCTTGCATAAAAACACAATAGTGAGAGTAAGGGTGAAGTGTGTGCAGAACTAGTGCACTATAAAAGTAGCAGATAGCAGGTGGCTGAAAAATAAATGACAGGAGACATATGATAGCTCTACAACATTGCATGGCAAACAAAATTAGATTCTACTCCGTATGATTTTGTAATATATGAGCACATGAAATGCAGGTACTCCTCCAGCACACCACCACATGTGGTCATATCTAAGATAACAGTCGACTGAAAATAAATAGGTCAGTCGATTTTTTAATGAACCGTCCGATCTATAAGGAACGGGCAGATGGCCTTCGTCTACCTCCCGCCAGTCACAGCTGACGATCTTTCTCGAACCGCCAACGACCACCGGCCTAGACCCCTGCCTCCGCCGCCCTGCCCTCCCATCGAACTCACACCACCGCCGTGCTTGGCAGCGCCCCCAGGCCATCCCTTTAATCCCGGCCGACCTCCAGATCAGGCGCTAGTAGCTCTAGGCCGCACACGCCCCTAAGATAAACACTAAGGCGCTACTTCCCCGGCGTAATAGGCGTACTAGCGCCTGTTACGCTGGGGAATGCTTCCGTTAATTGGGAATCAACTGGCCAGAAATTGAAATTCAAGGGGGTGACGGACCTCTAGCTAAGGTGAAATAGTATATGAGGAGAAACCTTGTGCATCATGAGTTACTAGGAACATCTAGTATCAAGAAGAAGCGGTCAACTAATGTATTCTGTGGGATGAATACCGTGCAAGCAGTGACATAAGATTTGCACGAATAAGGGAAGAGGAGTACCTTTTTTGGTTGCCGGTGTGGTCACCTCCACATGTCGTGGCGATCTTCTTCTTTTTACCGGGGAAACCGATGTTCTGGAGGGTGCAGGCTTGGACGAACCCATGGCCAAATTGTTGACTATGTTGCCATGGCCGTATGTCGGCGGGGGGGAAGCAGATCCGAGGCGGCGAAGGACAGCGTAGCAAGAACAGCTCTGGTGCGGTGGAGGGTGGTGAAGTTAGAGCAGCAGCGGTGAGGTGTAGGACGGCGTGGTTGAACTGGCTTGGGTACGGACGGCTCGGCCTCGGCTTCAACTACTAGCCGTGGAGGGCGTTGCGGTGGACGACGACGTCGGGGTATTGGCTCCAGCGTGATGGAGGAGGGCGGCGGTTGATGGGTGGGATGGGTTGGTGGACAGAGGACGTCGGGGTTTCACGGCTAGTGGAGAGGTAATTTTGGCACCCACGGAGTACGAATGGGGAATAGGACGGGTGGGTGGGGGGAGGGGGGAACCATGTTTCAGTCTGGGATGCGCTTGTTTTTGGCTTTTTTGAACAGAAGATGGGACGCGCTTGTTTGAAATTTGGGGAAAGTACAAACTTTTCCCCCCTCTTAAATTTCGGACCTACTGCCGGTTGGGGGTAGGATGGTAATCCCAGGTGTCCCAAATAGTGGGCGGGAGCGATTTCGGCCGCGCGCATGTGTGCTTAGGCGGCCATTGTGTATGAATGTTTTTCGGATGCGTTGCGTGGCGTCTAGATGAAGCTACAAACCTACCCCGGTTTATACCTTTGGATGCCGGGCCGGTAGGTTTCACGGGTCGGAGTTATTAGAAAAGTAATTTCCTTGTACTACCAAACATTGGTCTCACGCGGTTTCGGGCGAGTAGAGGCTCTTTTGGCGCTTCATTCAAAACTTTGAAACACAAGCATTCACGTTTAGAGTACTCTTGAACTATGAGGATTGACCTAAATAGACAACGTTATATTTGACCTTGTATGTTTGAAAACCTCATTAAATTATCCGCTTCTTTTTGAAATTTTGACACTTGAAAATCCTATAACTACGATTATTTTGGAATGGAGGAGCTAAATTTGAATCTATTTTGTACACGACTACATATGCTATTATGTACAACATCAGAGCAAAGATTGGTGCCCCCATAATTTAGGTATGGTTTACAAATGCCATGATATCAAATTCAAATAATTGAATGGACTTCATGTTGAATTTGATTTTTTAAACCACCTTAAGTTGAATTCAAATGTATGCTAGTTCATAGGTAGCTATTTATAATGTCCACTGTGTAACTTTCGTATGTATAATGTGATTTACACACACAACATGAACTATACTCACGTTTATATTCGATTGCTAAAGTGATGCATTGTCTGGAGTTCAAAATACTAACTATGTGGATCAATTGTGTTGAATAATAACATAGCATGCTCAAATTCGATAGAATCTAGATGTCTGATGGATCAATGACCGCTCCTTACGTGAATTGCAAATATCATGATCCCATCCTAATATTTGGATACAATTTATATCTTTAATCAATGTGTAGAGCAGTCTTTTACATGTAGTTTCACTTTACATCGGTGGTCTCTCACACACTCTCTCCCGAGGTGTCTTTCTCGCACACATGCTCTAGATATAACCCTCCCTCCCTCTCGTAACCATTTACAACTGTTTTCACTAACCTTTATCACAAGCACTCTTCCTCTCGCAAACATACACACTCACAATCCTCATCGACCCTTTCTATATACATGGACCTGCCTACGTGTCTCATGTACACACATTATCTTTACGCCTGTCTCTCACGCATTGTCTCACACCTCTCTTCCTAATCGACGAGTATGATTCTAGCAGAGCATTCTGTAGGATACCCCTTAAAGTTAGGTTGGATGAATAGTAATATCAGAGATAAAGGGGTTACCTTAGTCCGAGAACCTAGGGTTAAAAATCCTAGCCGGCTTTGTCAGTGGACACAGAGTCCTTCACAATTCTGCTATCTTTGTCTTATACGACTAGTCATCCATGGGTCTTCCTAAATGCGTCACGGGCCGACCAATGTGGCGCAGGACGGAACCGAACAAAGGGCCTCACCTCGACCCACCGGACCTCACGCGGTGACACACCCTCTGCCCCCACGTCTCATTATGTTCTCACACCCACACATACCAACACAAACACCACACACAAAAAAAATTTCTCCTGGTGCCTCTATTCCCTCCCCCTTGCATATACAAACTCAAGGGAATGGAATCTCTTGTCGTGACGTCATATTCGTCTCTCTCTCTCTAGACCACTCTCATTTCTCATGCTATCTCTCCCACACCCCCCCCCCCCGCCAGCCCCTCTATCCATGCCTCTCTCGAATACGTAATACACACACATACCTCTCTAGGCCCCGCCAAATGCATCAACTACACATTCACACATGTTACATCACGTACCCCATTGATCTAAAAAGCCCTCTCTGCACGTTTATTTCGCGTACAACATTCCTTTTGAATAAAGTGTGGCCAAAAAATTATTTTAGAGTTTCTACATATATACAACATTACAAAGTTATATGGAGGAGTACGAACGCTAATTTGCATTGCATGGTGCCCACAATGATATTTATTCCGCACTGTGAATTTGTATATTTTTATACATATACAAAGTTAGTCATGATAAAGAGAAACGAAGAGCATCTCTCTCTCCATCGCATAACCCCATGTACGCCCCTTTCACGTATGCACACAAAACTATCTCCAGGTCCTCTAAAAGTAAGCCCCCAGAAAATTCACGCATGTTTCATCTTTCTCTCGTGATATATGCAATGCCGATCATTGTATTTGAAGCGAAAGCACGATACGTACATTGGACTTCAGAATCCACTCATTACGGTAACCATTTACTTTTAGTGGTTATTATACAGTCACGGGCTCACCATACAACTCTGTATTTGCTCATGACATGACTAGTTGACCAGTTAAACGCTCCACGTGGCACCTCTAGTGTTGCATCACATTATCTCACTACCATTGTGCCCACCTGTCGACTTGTATCTACTCTACATCTACACTCTTATAAAATACAGTCTTATAAAAAACAGAGTTGGTGATGATGGTGTGGCTACCATCCTGCAATATAGGTCGTCCGATTTATATCTGACGGATAGGAAAGAAACTATGGAAATTTTGCAAAAAGGTACCCACACACCTCTCCACATTTGCAAATAAGGCCTTCCCTCGTTCATCCTTTTCTCTCACAAGATAAACAAGTCATACAAATGCATCTTGACGTTACGTGCAACGCACGGGCATCTTGCTAGTAAGAATGAAAACAAACGACAAAAAATATATTTGGACGGTGGTTCGAAGTCAGGACCGCGGGCACAGCGGACAAGGTGGACTTGTATTGGTATGCTGAGCCGTCTGTTTTAACACACAGGAGCTGGTGTGGTGATTATACACACACGCACGCATGCACACGAACTGCATCCACACAACACATGCACCCACGCACGCAACACTCACACGTACACACGCAACCACGCACGCACGCATGCATGCACACACCAGTACACCACACGACCAACACACACTCTCACACTCAAGTGCTCAACCTACACGTGCATGCGCACACATCAGGCCCTGACAGACACATACACAACCAGGTGATTCCCGCGCACGGGTTGGAGCCTTGTCGCGCCTGCGTAAATTTGTGTTTATCTGACCTTTTGCCTATGCGAACTTGCAGGTGGGACCCACAAGGAACATGGTCAATTTAACTAGTCAACATGGCACCACGCAGACTATTTGGCCAGTCAACAGAGTGCAATCCGATGTTGAACTGTGAGAAAGTGACCGTATAATCACCGCAAAATGTATATAGTGACCGTAATCATCTTATTCTGAAGTTCGGTGGCCGTATTATGCTTTTCTCTCTGTAGGCCCTCCAAAACTACATCTCTACACGTTCTCGCATGTTACATCTAACAACTATGCAATACAACACTACTACTACACTCTAACACAATAAATCATATCTGTTTTTAGTTTTACTAGATATCATATTGTTACTTATAATTATTCAGTTTGCATACATTAAAATTGCCTTTGAAATGTATGGCCAGTATCATCTACCGCACGGGAAAAATCCTGCCCTTTCCTGTTTAATCGGGTTTGTATCGATGGATTGTGCGAAACAGCAAAACTATAGTACTATACAGTACAAGTGACAGTTCACTGGGCCGTCGTGTCGTCTACTCCTCCGTCGTAAGAGTGGAGCGCTCGCTTTCATAAATCTTCTAGTCCCTTTCGCTGACATGTGGGACATCAAGCTACCGGGTCCACGTGCCATACCGGAATACAGTGCAGAGCAGCCGGGGTGAAGCACCCCAGTCATGGCGCCGGCGTAGTAATGAGCAATGAGGCGTCAAATCACAAAGTTGCACCTTTCCCGTAGTTAAGTTGGAGGGACGAAACAACCATCATTTCACTCATTGCTGAATCCGCTTCTCCCTCTTCTTCTTCAACTTAACCACGTGTTGCTTCTGCCATTGTTCTGCCTCATGTGGGACGCGGATCAGCTTGGTAAAGCACTGACAAGTGGGACCGCATGTTAGCAAACCGCGAGGACAACGTCCTCCGAAAATAAGAAGCCTAATCCTAGACTTACAAAGGGCTACGCAACTGCTATGTATACTTTCCATCTAATCTACATATGCCCCCTTGATTTTCAGGTGGGGGGGCCTAATCCTCTCCTTTAATCCAATCAAATAGTCCCACATCACATCAATTCATAACTTTACGTAAACCATTACGTGGATGTAGCATTGCTCAAATAAGAAACCTCCCCCGCCATCCGCGCGGCAAAATCACCTCCTTTTTACTAATATTGATTCTATAATTTTTTAGATCAATATAATTGAGATTTGTATAGATAGCACACAGGAGCAAAACCAAGTGGTACGGTTAAGGGCATCCACAATGTGTAGCCAAATGTGAAAATAGCTTTTGGCATCGTGGGAACCATAGTGGACGGTGTTGCCAAAGCCAAAAAGATGGAACCGAAGCTCCCTGATTGATTGATTGATTGATTGATTGATTGAAGGAATAGAAAAATGCAACGTATCTCCTCTTTCTCCCATGCTTGGACGCATGTAGTACAGTATAGAGCACAGAGTCTACTCCCCTGTCCCTTCTATCACAAATCACAAAGCAGTGAGGCGTCAAATCACAAAAGCACGGACGAAGCAACCATCATTTCACTCTTCGCTGACTCCACTTCTCCATCGTCTTCTTTGAGAAACCATCTCACCGCACTAGTACTCCTAGTAGTACTCCCTCCGGTCCTTTTTTGTCTGCGTCTAAGAAAATTTCGTTTTCCCCACAATGCTCTGCGCATTGGCATTTTTTCGCTGCTCTTTCCAACTGGGCGCTCCATCCCTTTCCACCGCATGCATGCCTGCAGTAATCCCATCTCTCTTTCCCATGTGCTTCGATCTTCCCAAGGCAGAGAGAGCTGCTTGCATGCAGAAACAGGAGAGAGAGCAAGAGGCGCATGCGTGTAGAGAGATGGACAGGGGAGAGAGAGATGACATGCATGCATGCGGAAGTGAGAAGGTTGGTTTGCATGGCGCTGCATTAATCAAGCGATGAGGAGTGAGATGGTTAGCTCTTTGGTCTTTGGAGAAAAAAAGATGCATTAATTGACACATGAAACGGGGATTTGTATCGATTAAATCCCATGAAGGAAAACCCCGCCTTTTTTTTAACACTAGTACTCCTAGTACGTATGTACTTATCCTGTTTGGGTCTAGGCCTTGCATTGCCAAACTTTGCCACACATTTTTGCCAAGCTTGCCTATAGTTTTCAAAATGAGAAGGAGGTACACTTGCGCACAGCTGTCGCGGTCGCACCGCACCCTCACACGGTCGCTCCTGCATGCCGCGATCGCACCGCACCCTCACACAGTCGCTCCTGCACGTCGCAAACCCAACCAAGGGAACGCACCATCACTGTCACGTGCTGTCGCATGTGAACAAACCAAACTCAGTCATCCTATCGCTGACATATGCGATTTTCGTTCATAGAGTGTGTTTATCCAACCGCATGTTGGGGAGTATCCTACGGCCCGTGCGGTGGTCTGTTGGGGAAGAAGAAGAGGTGAGGAAGAAGGAGGAAAGAAGGGTTAGGAGATGTAGGATATTCATCCAACCGACTGAAATGGTAGACTGACCCAAGTCAGGCAACTTGCATAACAAATATATGTTTTTACACAGCAAAAGATCCATAAAAACAACAACATAAAGAAAAATTATCACTGCTCACGGAAAGAGACGCCCTCGTCGTCTTTGGCTGCCGGCGCAAACCAACCATCGCTGCCGACGTGTGTCTCCGCACCGTGGTTGTCCTCGGCCTCCAGCTACTCGTTCAAGCGGAGTGTGCGGGCGCTCTGCACGGACGAGAGCACAACCCGGTTCAAGTCGAGGACGTCCGGTTCCGCCTGCAGGAGGGCCTCGATGGCAGCGGCATCCGCGCGCTCCGCGTCGAGTTGAGCCTCCGCCGCCCGGTTCAAGTCCAGGACGTTCGGTTCCGCCTGCATGAGGGCGTCGATGAGAGCGGCATTAGCGCGCTCTGCGTCGAGTCGAGCCTCTGCCGCCCGATTCAAGTCCAGGACGTCCGGTTCCGCCTGCAGGAGGGCCTCGATGGCAGCGGCATCCGCGCGCTCCGCATCAAGTTGAGCCTCCGCCGCCCGGTTCACATCCACGACATCCTGTTCCGCCTGCAGGAGAGCCTCGATGGCAGCGGCATGCGTGCGCTCCGTGTCTAGTTGAGCCTCTGCCTCCCGGTCCTCCTTTAGTATCTCCATGTTGAACCGCTGGTCCGCCTGCACCATGGGGGACTCGGACGCCGGCACGAAGTCGACGTCCATCGTCGCATACCCATCTGGGGCCTTCTGCGCCACGACCTCCGCCATGAACATTGGATCGGCTTCCTCCTCCTCGTAGCTTGGCTCCATAGAACTCGGGGATTGGCCTGCCGCAAAGCGAGCTTGGGAACGGAGGTCTGTGGCGCCGACCGCCGCTGCGATTTCTGCGCGGCGCTCCGGCGTCAGCATCTTGTAGTAAGTGATCTTGCAGCGCACCATGGATTTCCGGCGAACTAGGGGACGCTTGATGTGGGCTAGGGGATCGAAAGGTGGGGGAATGGGCTGGAGATTTGGTTTGGTTTTAGGGCAATGGCTGGCCTAGGCCGAGCAGCGAAGGTTCTGGTGTGAATAGTGGTTCCGGTGACGACCGGTCAATCGGTTTTGACTGTACATCGCCCTTGTCGCGTTCGCGTTGCAGCCCGGCATGCTGGACCCTCCACGTCGCTCACCGAATGGAAGGCGCTTCGTCTTGCGTTTTCGCTCGCTTGTGGGATCGCAGTTGAGAGCAAACCGACGTCCCTCCCCCTCCCCCGCCCGCGTCATTTATTATACCACCACTCCCTCCGTTTTATGCGGAGTAAATAAAAATAGAGGGAGTATACTACGGATGAAGATCCCCTGACGTGACTGAACCCATTGAGTAACTGACATGCGGGGCCTAGCAAGCATGGGGTCCGCTAGTAAGTGACCGAAAGGGAGGGTAAGGCGGGGATACCTACGTCAGAGGATCCACTTCGACTATACTACTTTGACCAAATGTTAGAGTAATAATATATGACATGCAACTTACACAAATGTTAGAGTAATAATATATGACATGCAACTTACACAAAGCATATGGTCAAATTCGTATGTGAAAGGAGTTTCCAATGATATAATTTTCACATTATACATCTCATGCACTATTAATCTTGTCAATAGTAAAATTGGAAACCATCTCGAGTACAAATCTAGGAGTACGTATGAATCTAATAATATTGATTGGGCGTTGTTGAATGTTGATACCTTTTTGATCAAAGTAGAGATACTTTGACTACACATAAAAATTATATGTAAACTAGAAAGGATAGGAGGGAGTATATTGTACGTTCAAAAACGAAACGAACATTGAATACCCTTTATATATGATTTGTGGATGCTATGATCACCGGTTCAAAATTTTGAATCCGCCTTAGGTATCACGTGCCCCCACTCGTTCCCTCTCGATTTCATCTCGGGGTCCGGAGATCTATTGAAAGAGGACTAGGGTGGGTACATGCGAATGATACTCCATGGAATGTTCAAATGAGGCATGCGGGAGGATGGACTCGACTGGAGGGCGACATGATCGATGGAGAAGAGGGTTGGAGAGGAATGAGAAATAAGCAAACACCACATGATTATACTTGAACGGCTCAAATAAACAATAAGTTGTCTCGCTTGGCCTACATAGTGAAAGGCCTAATGCGCAACGCGGAGCACTAACGCTTGAATATGGCCGGGAAAATAGGGAAACCGACATGTGGGGCAGACTAGTCCAATGGAGGAGCTGGCCCATGACCTCCTCGCCACCGACAACCATTCATGTGGGTCGTTGGGGCCAACAACGGGGCGCAGCTCCAGCACCGCCTCTGGACACGGCGACCGCGGTGAGCGACACGCTCATATCGTATCTAGACACGGTCGGTTTCAGTGTGCCGAGGGTGGCGTTAGTGCTGTGGCACGACCAACGATATGTTTGGTTTGTGCCCAAGGTTGCCCCATCAAAGCATTGGGTAGCCAAAATTTTGGTTGAGGTATTGGTTGCCCATGATTTGGCCGACATTGGCAAGAAAAATGAACTAGAGTTGGCTAGAGTTCATTGGCATGCCAAAGAAATGGCAACCATCCAAACAAAGACCAATCGTTGGGTCATGACCAAAATTTTGGTTGAGGTATTGGTTGCCCATGATTTGGCCGACATTGGCAAGAAAAATGAACTAGAGTTGGCTAGAGTTCATTGGCATGCCAAAAAAATGGCAACCGTCCAAACAAAGACCAATCTTTGGGTCATGACCAAAATTTTGGTAAGGTGCACTTTGGCCACAATCCAAACACACCCCAACACCCGGCTCGTCGAGGATGCACGGGGCGCCGCGACGCGTCCGCGGAATGGTGTAGCGCGACCAACTGCATCCTCTGGACCTAAGACCATGCCGGTTCATCTTGCTTTTTCAATGACATGCGGGGATCGCATGTGAGCAAAGGGCATCTCCAACGTTGCCACGACCGCAGCTGACTACCCTGGCACACCAAAACCCTCGTCCCTCGCGCCGTCGCGCGGTGCATTCCTAGCTGGCGCCAGCTGCCTGCATTCATGTCGTCCGTTCGTATGTCGTCGTTAAGAGGCTCGGTGCCCGAGGAACCAACTCCGACGACTTAATGACGCACCCGGACGCTTGGCCTCACCGGAATGCGCTACTTAAAGCGGCAACACCCAGCTAACCTCCACACCATAGCGCATCGTCCTCCTACCTGGCACCACATCTGCCATGACCGCAAGTGCGAACGCTCTACGGGAGAGCTTGTCTTCGGGGATGAAGCTCAAGGTCGCCGCCCTCGCTCAAGTCTCCTCTCGCGACGCAATAGCGGCATAGCCGGACGCGGACGCGACCGCACAAGCGGTGGCCACGCTGGCGGCCGACGACGGGAGCACTGTCCGCCATGCGTCCTACTTGCCGCCGTCCAACGTCCGGCACCGCCGAGGTCGGGGACTCCTCCGAGGATGAGTAGGGCATGGGAGGTGGCAGGGCATGGTGTGCCAACTAGCCGGTCCGTATCCCATGTTCTACTCTACCTTGCCGGAGACCGCACCTTCACTTCACGGGTCTTGAACCCTGCCCCCGTACATAGAGATCGCAGATGGAGGACGTCGGTCGCCGCCATAGAATAGGTTTAGGGTCGGGTTTCTTTTATTTTTCTGTCCTATAAAAGTTCGAAATGTAATGAAAATCTGCCGTGTTTGCATTAATCTCGGACAGTGTATATGAACTTTCACAATAATATACATATTGTAGGAGTACTAGCAAGATGCCCGTGCGTTGCATGGAAGATCAAGATCTTGCGGGAGAAAAGGATGAATGAGGGAAAGCCTTATCTGCAAATGTGGAGAGGAGTGCGGGTAAATTGTCATAGTTTCCTTCCTATCCGTTAGATATAGATCGAACGGCCTATATTGCAGGATGACAGGCACACCATCATCACCAACTCTGCTTTTTATTGAACCGAGACAAATCTAACATGCGAAGTAAAATAAACACAAGGGTCTATACATACACAAATTATCTTAGGCACTCCAATAGTACGTCCACTACACATTCACGCATTTCACATCTTTCTACATCTACGAGAACCTACGAAAGGGTTAACGTAAATTGCCTCTCTCTCTCCACCCCTGATTTTCATGGTGGTGGGACCCTCCCTCCCCCCAATCTACAATCAACAGCTCACATGTTTCACATTACGTTAATTACGTAACTGGGATTACGAAGGTGTAGCATTACTCGTCCTAAAAAACCCAACTAAGCCAACCTCCCAGCATATCGCGCGGGAAAAGACCCGGCCGCGCCGTTTTAGTCGGGAATACCGGATTACTAGTAGTAGTATCGATGGATCGCGTGAAGCAACAAATTTTTTTTGAGGGGGCGAAGCACCTAGTTTAAAAGGAAAAAAGCGGTACACTCACAGCACTCCTGTCACGGTCGCATTGCACCCCACACACGTTCGGTCCTGCACACGGCTCACGCAAATGGAACGCGCTTCGGCTTGCCTCTTCACTGACACGTGGGACTCCACTTGGAGAAACCGACCATGCGCCAAACTCCCCCTACCCACCGCGTGAATCCCCCCCCCCAGACACCCAAAAATTCCCCCCAAATCCAATTCAACCGCCCTTCGGCCAACTAGCCAATAATATTCCCCAAACCCCCCTCCCTCCCTGTCCCCCTCCACTCCATTAGCTCCGCCAAAGCCACCCTCCCCGCCGCGCTGATACGTCGGCGCCGCGGTTCGGCGATCCTCTCGCTCCCACAGTACGCTCTCGTAGACTGCCGTCCTCTAGCCGCGCCGCCACCTCTGGCTACGTTCTTGTGGAGGCGCACGGCGGTCAGTGCCCCCACCGCTGGCGACGTTCGTGTGGAGACGCACGGCAGTCAGCTTCTCCCACATACGCGCATTCTAGACTAAGGCCCCGTTCATGTCGGTGTAGCGCTGAATGTTAGCTGATAAACGCTGTTAATCTCACTGTTTGCCGAAGTAGTTTACTGTCAATATGCTCTGCTTAAGAAGCTTCCTTGCCCTGGTCTGCACTCAATCTGCTTAGCTGAGATGGCATGCCAAGGACGATTAGTTGCTAAAATATCCTGCCATATATTTATTGTGACATAGATTGCCATGGTCTAGTAGCCAATCTGTTAGGTGAAATAGCTCTACACCATTTTATACTTGATCTTTGTTGTTGCGATGGCCTTCGATAGTTCGATGGCTGTGTGCTCGGCCTCATTGACTGCTGAAACAGCCTACCATAATTTGGCACTCAAATTTGTTTGCTGAATTAGCTTTACATATATTTTGTTACTTAGATCTGCTCGTCCAAATATCTTGCCATAGCTTTAGACATCGACCTAGGTATTTTTTTTGGACTTCATAAAAAAGCATATATGTTTTTCCTGTAATATCTAGTAGAAGAACTAACTTGTATGTCTAACAGATGGACAGGACTTGGATAACTTTTGCTCGAAGATTCTCCGCTGCATATGTCGAGGGGGTTGAAAACTTCATGAACTTTATTAGAGCTGAGTATGGTGGTCCAAAATCAGATGTGCTCTACCCGTGTAGCAGTTGTATGAATTTAGTTACAAGACCCCAGTCAACTGTGCAAAATCTTGTATGGGATGTTGGTCACATATACTAGGTGGGTTCATCATGGTGAAGCTGTGAACATCAATGTTATTGACTACGTGGAAGCAGCAGATCACCATCTTGATCTGCCTGATGCTCAGGTGGAAGAGGAGGAGGAGGTGGTGGTGGCGGAGCCAGTGAGTTTGACCAACATTGAAACAATGCTACGAAATGCTCGTGCATTCCGTGAACTTTCACCTGCAGAAGAAAAACGGTGGGCCTGCATGTTGGAACAATGCAACGTTGCTGTCACCCCAGGAAATAAGCTGCCAGTATTCTAAGCTATGGTCACCTTTCTTCAGGTGAAGACATCTGAGCGGATGACCAACAAATCATTCGACGCGATGTTGGCTGCTTTCCGCAAATCTTTCCCAGATGCGTCTGAGCTGCCACACACCTACAGTAAAATGAAGAATTTCCTTCGTGCAGTTGGAATTGGATATGATATGATCCATGTTTGTAAGAATAATTGTGTTCTGTTCCGGAAGGATTATGCCAACTTAAGTGAATGCCCGAAATGCAAATCATCAAGATGGAAAGATGGCGATGCTGTGAATAGGATTCCTCATAATGTTCTGAGCCATTTTCCAATTACACCAAGATTGCAGAGGTTGTTTCATGATGCTGAAACAAGAGAGGATGTACTGTGGCATTCTAGGAACTAGGAGTACAGAGATCAGAATGTAATGAGCCATCCATCTCATGGTAGTGAGTGGAAAAGCTTCAATGATAAACACAAAGAGTTTGCTGCTGACCCGAGAAACATTAGACTTGGCTTAGCTTCAGATGGATTTAACCCATTTGGCCACCAGAGCGCCACATATAGCATGTGGCCAGTGCTTGTTATCCCATACAACATGCCTCCAAATGTCTGCACCAAAGAATCAAACTACATGATAGCCTTGCTCATCCCAGGTCCAAAAAGTCCTGGAAAGGATTTTGATTTGTTCATGGAGCCTCTTGTGGAGGAACTTCAACAGCTATGGAAGGGTGTTCTCACTCGAGACCTATATAGCAGCCCACCAGCTGATTTCTTTCTGCGTGCTGTTATAATTTGGTGCATCCATGATTATCCGGCTTTGGGCACTATGTCAGGGCGAACGACACATGGTTACAATGCATGTGTTCGCTGTGACAGGAATCCGTTGTCATACGCAATACTTAGCAAGATCTGTTACATTGGACACCGCCGTTTCCTTGCCAAGGACAAGCCGCATCCTAGAAAATACCGAAGACATGTGTTCAATGCAAAGCATGAAAACCGTGATGCGCCAAAGAGGCTCACCGCCGATGAGTTGCAAGTGGAATTAGAGAAGGTCAGGCATATTACACCAGGAAACCATCCTGGTAATGGTAGCGGGAAAAGGAAGCGTGGCAGGGTAGAAGAGAGATTATTGTTTACCCACAGGTCCACTTTGTGGGACATGGAGTATTGGAAAGATTTGGATCTGCGGCATAATCTTGATATGATGCACATCGAGAAAAATATATGTGACAACATTATCAGCACACTTCTTAATATTGAAGGCAAGACGAAATATACCTTAAAATCTGGGATTGATTTGACACACCTGGGTATCAAAAAGGATTTGCAGGTGCAAGATGATGGTAAACCACGAGATATGGCACCAGCTGTGTACGTCTTGGACAAGGTAAAAAGAAAAGAATTCTGTGAGGTCCTGTCACGTGTGAGATTCCCACATGGATTTGCTTCCAACCCTGAAAGGAGAGTCAGTGCAGATGGAAACAAGGTACAAGGGTTGAAAACTCATGACTACCACGTCCTACTTCAAAGGGTTTTACCTGTTATCCTTAGAGGATTGGGCCACCCTGACTTATACAGAGCAGTTACAGAGTTGGGACAATTCTTCAGGGAACTCTGTAGTAGGAATATCAGGATAGATGCTTTGGAGTGTCTTAGAGACAAGATACCAACTATCCTATGTGACCTTGAGAAGATATATCCTCCAGCCTTCTTTGATGTGATGGTGCATTTGGCTGTTCATCTACCTGATGAGGCACTACTTAGAGGTCCAGTACAATATGGCTGGATGTAACCTATTGAAAGGCGGCTAGGCACTTTCAAGGGCTATGTTAGGAACAGAGCTAGACCCGAGGGTTCCATTGCAGAGGCCTAAATTGCTACAGAAGCATTGACATTCTACTCAAAATACATTGAAACAGCTGATCAGCTTAGCAAAGAGGTGGGTGAAGACAATCCCGGGATCAATGTTTTCGATTATTCTGTTCGAGTTACAGGGAAGAGTCGACAAGAGGACAAACCTAAAGATTTGGACAAAATGATTTGGTATGTGTTGAATAACTGTCCTGAGATACTACCTTATATCAAGTAAGTGCAGTACTGCAGCTTATACATCGTAATCTACTAAACTTGCAGCACATTCTTATATATTTAGATGTTTGATGCGATCACTATGTTGTGCAGCATCTACAAAGAGGAGTTACTGCCGCAAAATCCAAGAAACATTGACAAACTGGTTATGGCAGGATTTGCGAAATGGTTCAAGAACCATGTAAGCTTTTGAAGTGCACTGTCAGTTTTTTTAATATATTGAGTACATAAGATGATCAGCTTGTATATTTTCTAACCATAGGTTAAGAAGATGCGGGAGGATGGGCAGGCAGTTGATGATGCCCTTTACTCACTAGCAATGGGTCCTGATACTCGGGTAAGACATTATGAATCTTGCGTTGTTGGAGATGTGCGCTACAACACCCTTGCACGAGACGAAGGCAGGAAGACACAAAACAATGCCATCATGAGAACGGATACGTATGACAAAGAGACAACTGAAATGTATGCTAACATAACCGACATTGTTCAGTTGCAGTATATCTCCAGTTTCGAGGATCATCGGTGTGTGGTTCTGTTGTGCTGTCGTTGGTATAACCTGTTTTCCAGGATCGCAAAACCCAGAGCTGATGATTATTTCAAATCCATCAATGTCAAGGCGGCGTACTAGACCAACGAGCCTTTTATTTTGGCAAATCAAGCAACACAGATATTTTTCTTGGAAGACACATTTGCACGTAGTGATGACTGGAGAGTATTGCAAAGGTTTGAGCAGAGGAATTCGTTTAATGAAGTTGCACAACAAGATGATTCTTACACTGCTCCTGATGTACAAGATAACACATATGTTCCTAATATCTTTGAGAACCATCACGTCAATGACCCTGGGGAAAAGATTGCCTGTTGTGCTATGGACATACAAGAGTTGATCAAGAAGAAGCCAACGTTTGAGGACGTTGAGGACGAAGAAGAAGATGACACCATGGGGAATTACGATTCAGACTGATACACATGGCGAAGATGTTGACGCTGCTGCTGCGGATGATGATTACATTGCTTTTTTCGTATTTGCCTATCAGAAGACATTTTTTATCTACTATGTGAAATTGTGTTTGCTATGACAACTAAAACCTGATGAACATGTTGTTTAGTATTTTGCTGTGAGAACGTCACTTGTTATGTATGCTGATTTGTGTTTAGTGATTGTATGACAACTAAAACATGATGAAATTGTTGTTTAGTTGTACTCATATTTGGCTGTGAAACTTGAATTTGATGACATAGTTTGTTGTTGGACTGCAATTTGCTCGACGTCTTCGAATGAGAACAAAGCTGACCCAACAGGGCCTCTGCTATTTATTTATTTATATGAGCAAAAGGGGATACCCCCTGATTTCCGTTAATAGAAATCATTAGATGTTCACAACACTACGCCCAGCCTGCTACACATGTTTCAATCATTACTAGTTTCAGCAAAGTGCTCATGTCGTAGCCACTGAATACATCACGAGTGCTACATACACTGCAAATAAAGAGACAATCATCCTACAGAGCACATCGATTTTGCCCATTATCTTCACAAGCTCTTTCATCTCCTCATTGCTGTCAAGGCCGTTCAACGGCTGCTGCTTGGCCATGATCAGAGCAACTGCATCTTTAACCTTCTGCTCTGCATCTCCCTCTTCTGCCGTTCCTTCAGTTACTTGCCCAACACCCCAACCCGCTGGTATTGGGATTCCTCGGCTAACCAAATAATCAGCGTAGTTGCATTCCCCCACATCAGCAACTTCCCAGAAATACAAATCACACGAATCTTCCCTTTTCTGCACGAATCAAATTGGAAGATCATCAACCAAACTATTAAAAAATCAGCAACTGAAAGCAGCAGAACAACACTTAAACATATTTATTACCCCATGATTCGGGCATTTGTAGAAGACTCGGCCAGGGTTGCGGATTGTGGTTGAGACGCGACGGATGACTCTACGTGATTTGCAGTAGTGGCACCACACCAACGGCAGCGGGTTGCTATGAGCAATCGGCTGTAGTGCGCGTGTCGGCGGGGGTGTGATGAGACCCACAGGCGATGGTACGGGTGGCGACTTGGCGCATATCTGGTTGTTGCCTGCTGAAGAGCAGGTGGACGAGCAGCCAGCGGACATGGTTGCTGCGGCCAGAGCTTCTGATGCTAGGCAGAGTAAGTAGAGAAGAGGAGAAGCGAACGTTGGATATGTCAGTTTCATTACTTGCAGAGTAGCATAGCATCATATAGTCATAGTCTAGGTTTGGATTCGAACCAGCTATAGGAGCACGTCTTTCTTTTTTCTAAAACTCGGCAACGTCTCTTTACTGGTACACTAGCTTGTTCTGTACGCCTTCCCAAGTCTTTGATTTTCTTTCCCTTTTTTGCGAGGAAGGAAGGGGGACAAAATTGAGAGTTCCTGGGACTCGAACCCAAGACCTCTCGGTTGAAAACCAAGGGTGCTAGTCACTTATGTGGCGAACGTTACCTGTGAGGAGGACGGCAGACGAACGCATTTTCCTCACAGTTTTCTTCCTATATATAAAAATGTATGCTACTTGGTGTTCGCTTAGTCAACAAATGATTGTGCCAACCTTGACCGTTGGATTGACATTCAACGTCTGTCGCGTTTCTTCAGTCTCTTCTTCCTCGAGCTGCGAAAGCCAAACCAGTGCCGGCGGGACCGCCTGCTCCCGCCTCCCACGGTTGGCTGTGATCTTCCCCGGCTCCTGTTTGTTCCCGTCCGAGGCCTCACCATCGTCCTCTGCCTTGGTTCGCTCGCCGCGGCGCCGCCCTCCGGTGTTGTCAACATGGTCAACAACTGAGAGGAATAAGGAGATGACTGTACATGGTGAGGATGACAGTAGGGACCCAGCAGCGCGCGCAGTAATTTTGTTTTTTCAAGACGGAGAAGGGTATCAATTGGGTTGTGCGGGACCCGTCGCCCATCTAGCCCAGGCTTTTATTTCATGTGTTTAGCACATGACCAGCCCAGTTTGTTTTTTTCCTTTCTGAAAATGGCTAGCCAGCTATTTTGTTTTTTGCAGAATAACCAACGTAGGCCTACTTGCTTTTCTACGCCCTGCTGGGCCGGAAATCTTTCAAGACGAGGAGGGATGCATTTTGCCCAGAAAATGGGCTATAAGTAATAAGAAATGGGCTATAAGTAATAATAAATGGGCTGTAAAATGAAAAAATACAGCAAATAGGCAATTAGTTCCAAAATACTATTTTCTTTCGGATTTTGATATTTTAAATTTCATTTTTTTATGCGGGTAAAATTTCATTGAATTTAAATTAAGGTATATTTAGATTTAAAATTAATTTGAATCTGGCTAGAAATTTCGGGATGTATGCTGTTTGGGATAGATTTGGAGGCTGACTTGTGGGTCTACTAGGTTGACGTGTACTTTGGCTTTGTCAACTTAGTCCACAAACGATTCTAGCAGCAGTGACCGTTGGATGTTAATCCAACGGCCGTGCTGCTTCTTCAAAATCTGATCTTCTTGCTCCAGCCACCCAAACTAGCTCCGGTGGGACTGCCTGCTCCCGCCTCCCATGGCCGGCTATGCTGCCGCACAGGCCGCACCGCCCCACCCTACTTCATTACTGGCCAGGCCATTCCTCTACTCACCCACACCTCCTGTTATTTTCCGGCGACGGCAACCAGACCAGTAAACCCTCGTACTCCCTACCGCGTGGGCAACCATTGCCGAGTCTTCCCCGGCTCCGTGTCATTCCCTACCTAGACCTCGCCGTCGTCCACCGCCATGGTGCTCTCGGCATGGCCTGGTCAACGTGGTCAACGAACGACATCCATCGACCATGGACTGTACACGCAAAATAATGATTCCTCCACCTGATAGCTGGGACCCACCGGAAGGGCCTCTGTATTTCGCGAAAAACGTTCCCCCCGCTGACATGTCGGACCCACCAGCTATATCTTTGCACGCAAGGAAGTGCCTCCTTATTACGCATAAAAATGAATACCCCCTGCTAGCTGGGACCCACCATAGTGGGAGGATGACTTGTGGGCCAACTAAGTTGACGGGGACGGAGGGCTTTCTCAACTTAGTTAATATGAACGATTCTAGCTCTAGTGACCGTATGATGTCCATCCAACGGCCGTAGTGCTTCTTCAACCTCTGGTCTTCTTGCTCCAGCCGCCCAAAGTAGCGCCGGTCGTGCCGCATGCTCCTGCCTCCTATGGCCGGCTGTGCTGCCCCGGAGGCCTCA
This sequence comes from Triticum urartu, assembly GCF_056163025.1. Classification (NCBI taxonomy): domain Eukaryota; kingdom Viridiplantae; phylum Streptophyta; class Magnoliopsida; order Poales; family Poaceae; genus Triticum; species Triticum urartu. The sequence goes on along the minus strand of NC_141879.1, from coordinate 210,320,911 downwards.
CCGCCCCCTACTATTCCCACCGCTGGCCAGGCCTTGCGGCGACGGCAGCCTCACACCACAGCCGAACCAGTGAACCCTCGTACTCCTCTCCGCGCGGGCTTCCACTTCCGCGTCTTCCCCGGCTCCGCATCGTCCCCTTCCTAGGCCTCGCCGTCGTCCACTGCCGTGGTGCTCTCGGTGCGGCCTGGTCAACATGGTCATGAAACGACTTCCATCGGACGTGGACTGTACGTGGAGAGGCTGACAGCTGGGTCCACGGCCGCAGCAAGGAAGTGCCTCCTTATTACGCGGAAAATAATGATTCCTCCACCTGACAGCTGGGACCCATTGGACGGGCCACTCTATTTTGCGGAAAAAACGTTTCCCCCTGACTGCTGGGACCCACCAACTTCATCTTCGCACGCTAGGAAGTGCATCCGGGCAAAAAAAACGATTTTCCCCCCTAACTGCTGGGACCCACGAGCTACACCTTCGCACGCAAGGAAGTGCGTCTGGGCAAAAAAACGATTCGCCCCCCTGACTGCTGGGACCCACCGGCTACATCTTCGCACGCAAGGAAGTGCGTCTAGGCAAAAAAACGATTCGCCCCCCTGACTGCTGGGACCCACCAGCTACATCTTCGCAGGAAAGGAAGTGCCTGACAGTCGAGACCCACCTGGTCGAAGCGTACATAGCGTTGTCATTCTGGTTGCGAACGTGTACGTACATACTAGTCGATGTAGAGGCACGCACGTGTCGTAGTAGAGGCGCGCACGTAGCACGTACACATACGTATAGCGGCCAGGGTGCAAGAAAGAAAATACGGCCACATATGTGTACATATGGGCGGGGTCTCAAACGCCTACTCGCGCATACGTACGACCAGGGCTCGTGTACATGGCTGGGTCGGAATGGAGAAACAGCGTCGTCGTCGTGTTCATGGGGAGGTAACGGAATGCGTCGTGTTCACGGGGAGGCAACGGAATGCGCCGTGTTCATCGGGAGGCAACGGAACGCGTGGAAGCCAACCGACTGGGTCGGAACGGAATGCGTGGTCGTGTTCATCGGGAGGGCTTGGACGGAACAGGCGATGGAAACGAGGCCTGGAGTACCGCACAATGGAGGAAACAGACCTCCTACGTTCGGAACTGGGTCCTGTTGATCCGGAGGTGTCTGGCGTACCGCAAAACAGAGGAAACGGACCTCCTACAGTCGAAACGGGGGCCCTGTCGATCGGGAGGGGTGTGGCGTACCACAAAACGGACGAAACGGACCTCCTACGGTCGAAACGGGGGTCCTGTTCATCAGGAGGGGTGTGGCGTACCGCAAAACGGGACTCCACGGGATACTGTTCATCTCCATCGTCGACCTCCTCCAGCCTTCACGGGCTCCTGTTCATCCAGCCTCCACCGCGCGCTACTCCACCGGCTACTGTTCAACCACCCCTCCACCGTCTACTGTTCATCCAGCCCTCCACACCACGGGTCCTATTCAACCACCCCTCCACGGGCACCCCTCCACCGTCTACTGTTCATCCAACCCTCCACACCATGGGGTCTTGTTCATCCACCCCTCCACGGGCACCCCTCCACCGTCTACTGTTCATCCAGCCCTCGACCACACCACGGTGTCATGTTCATCCAGAGGCAACGCCACCACTCATTGTTCATCCAACCCCCCCCTCCCCCCCCCTCCCCCCCCCCCGCAACGCTCACTGTTCATCCCAGAGGCAGCATCGATCGGCTTTAGTTAGTAGCAGTAGCGAAGGAATCGCTCGATCGGGTTCAGTTAACAACCATCGATCGATCACTCGGGTTCAGTAACGCGTAGCCTGCAGTGCAATCGTTCAGGTTCAGTTATAGCCCAACGCCTCGCACACACGCGCGTACGTGTATGAGAGAAACGCGCATCGCTCGGCCCCCGACCTCCCACCGTATCCAGGAACTCCCCGAAATTTTCCTCCCCCTCGCTTCTACCATGGTTTTTTTCATCATGGACGGCCCAAAGAATGTCATGCAGCTGCGTCTCCGGCCCGCCCAGGACGAAAAGCCCATTTTCTGTCATGATTTTTTGTCATAGAAGTAGGAGCCCACCACGTCTATGATGATACCGGGTTTTGTCACAATTATCGTCATAGAAGTGTCATATGTATGATAGAGAAAAAAAATCGTTCGGCCCAAAATGTCACGGATGTGTCTTTTTTTTATAGTGCGAGCCACTCAAACAAGCGTCGGCGGGACTACCTGATCCCTCCTCCCCGCGGCCGGTTGTGCTACCGCGCAGGCCTCACCGCCCCACTGTACTCCCATCGCTGGCCTAGCCATCCCTCTACTCACCCACACCTGCTGTCATTCTCCGGCGATGGCAGACGAACCAGTAAACCCTCGTACAGTCGTACTCCCCTCCGCGTGGGAAACAACTGTCGAGTCTTCCCTGCCTCTGTGTCATTCCCTTCCTAGGCCTCGCCGTCGTCCACCGCCCTGGTGCTCTCGGCGCGGCCTAGTCAACGTGGTCAACGACCGACATGCATCTGAAGTGGACTGTACGTGGAGAGGATGACAGCTGGGTCCACGGACGCACGCAAGGAAATGCCTCCTTATTACGCGCAAAATAATGATTCCTCCACCTGACATCTGGGACCCACCGAAAGGGCCTTTGTATTTCACGAAAAAACGTTACCGCCGCTAACAGCTTGGACCCACCAACTATATCTTCGCACGCAAGGAAGTGCCTCCTTATTATGCACAAAAAATGAATACTCCCCCTGCTAGTTGGGACCCTGTATAGTGGCAGGCTTACTTGTGGGCCTACTAAGTTGACGGGGACAGAGGGCTTTGTCAACTTAGTTAATATGCACGTTCTAGCTCCACTAACCATATGATGTCCATCCAACGACCGTAGTGCTTCTTCAACCTCTGGTCTTCTTGCTCCAGCCGCCCAAACCAGCGTCGGTCGTGCCTCGTGCTCCTACCTCCCGTGGCCGGCTGTGATGCGGCGGAGGCCTCACCGCCCCCTACTACTCCCAACGCTGGCCAGGCCATCCCTCTACTCACCCACACCCCCTGTTATTCTACAGCGATGGCAGCCTCACACCGTAGCGAACCAGTGAACCCTCATACTCCTCTATGCGTGGGCATCCACTGTCGCGTCTTCCCTGGCTCCGTGTCGTCCCCTTCCTAGGCCTCGCCGTCGTCCACCGCCCTGGTGCTCTCGGCGCGGTGTGGTCAACGTGGTCAAGGAACGGCTTTCATTGGACGTGGACTGTACGTGGAGAGGCTGACAGCTGGGTCCACGGCCGCAGCAAGGAAGTGCCTCCTTATTACGCGCAAAATAATTATTCCTCCACCTGATCGCGGGGACCCACCGGACGGGCCACCGTATTTCGCAAAATAATGTTTCCCCCTGACTGCTGGGACCCACCAGCTACATCTTTGCACACAAGGAAGTGCGTCCGGGCAAAAAAAACGATTCGCCCCTGACTGCTGGGACCCACCAGCTACATCTTCGCACGCAAGGAAGTTCCTGACTGTCGGGACCCACCTGGTCTTAGCGTACGTAGCATTTTCATTCTGGTCGCGAATGTGTATGTACATACTGGGTGATGTAGAGGCGCGCACGTGTCGTAGTAGAGGCGCGCACGTAGCATGTACACGTACGTACAGCGGCCATTGTGCAAGAAAGAAAATACGGCCACATACGTACATACGGGCAGGGTCTCGAACGCCTACTCGCGCATATGTACGGCCAGGGCTCGTGTACATGGCTGGGTCGAAACGAAGAAACAGCATCATCATCGTGTTCATGGGGAGCCAACCGGCTGGGTCGGAACAGAATGTGTCGTCATGTTCATCGGGAGGGCTTGGACAGAACAACCGATGGAAACAAGGCCTGGCATACCGCAGAACGGAGGAAACGACCTTGTGTTCGACCGGCCACGTTCAAAACGGGATCATGTTCATTGGGAGGGGTCTGGCGTACCACAAAACGGAGGAAACGGACCTCCTACGGTCGAAACAGGGGTCCTGTTGATCGGGGGGGTGTGGCGTAGCGCAAAACGGAGGAAACAGACTTGTGTTGGAGCGCTACGGTAGAAACAGGGGTCCTGTTCATCAGGAGGGGTGCGGCGTATCACAAAACGGGACTCCACGGATACTGTTCATCTCCACCGTCGAACCCCTCCAGCCTCCACGGGCTACTATTCATCCACCGTCGACCTCCTCCAGCCTCCACCTGTGACTGTTCATCCACGGCTCCTGTTCATCCAGCCTCCACCGCGCGCTACTCCACTAGCTACTGTTCAACCAACCCTCTCCACGGGCTCCTGTTCAACCACCCCTCCATGGGCTACTATTCATCCTGCCATCCACCATCTACTGTTCATCCTGCCCTCCACGGGGTGGTCCTGTTCATCCTGCCCTCCACGGGGTCCTGTTCATCCAGCCCCAACCGGCTCAAGCGATTGGGGTACTGTTCATACAGAGGCAACACCATGGGTCCTGTTCATCCACCCCCACCGGGAACTGTTCATCCACCCCCCCCCCCCCCCCGCGCGCAACGCTCACTGTTCATCCAGAGGCAGCATCGATCGGATTCAGTTAGCAGCAGTAGCGAAGGAATCGCTCGATCGGGTTCAGTTAACAGCCATCGATCGATCGCTCGGGTTCAGTAACGCGTAGCCCGCAGAGCAATCGCTCGGGTTCAGTTAGAGCCCAACACCTCGCTCGGGTTCAGTTAGAGCACAACGCCTCGCACTCACGCGCGTGCGTGTACGAGAGAAACGCGCATTGCTCAGCCCCGACCACCCACCGTAACCGGGAACACCCTCATATTCTCCTCGCCCTCGCTTCTACTACGGTTTTTTCCATCATTGACGGCCCAAAGAATGTCATGCAGCCGCGTCTCCGGCCCGCCCAAGACGAAAAGCCCATTTTCTATCATGATTTTTTGTCATAGAAGTAGGACCCCACCACATCTATGATGATACCGAGTTTTGTCACAATTATCGTCATAGAAGTGTCATAAGTATGACAAAAAAATTTCGTTCGGCCCAAAATGTCACAGATGTGTCTTCTTTCTTGTAGTGGCTTATAGAGGTAATTTTAATCCTAGGTCTTTTCCTAGTAATTCCTCTAATAATTATGGTAATTCCTAGAGAAATCAATCTTATAATAATAATAGGAACACCTCTGATCTTGAGAATAATATTAAAGAATTTATCAATACATAAAAAATTCAACACTTCCATAGAAGAAAAGTTGAGTAAGATTGATGATTTGTCTAGAAGTGTTGATAGAGTTTCTCATGATGTGGAAAATCTCAAGATGAAAACTTTTGTGCCTAAGGTTGATGAATCGATTAAAGCTCTTTATGTTTCTATGGATGAAAGTAAGAAAAGAACCGCTATGCTTAGAGCTAAAAGAGAATTTTTAGAAAAAGCGTTTTCTAGTGATTTCTTTCGCAAAAGTGATGAAGATCTTAAAATGATTGGTGTTTCTTCTATTGATTCCTTGTTTAGTAAAGTTAATATTGATGAAAAAGGGACTGGAGAAGAGTCAACTTTAGGTAGAAGGCATCCCAATATTTCGGAGGGTGAAAATCTTGTTGAGAAAATTGATGAAAGTGGGTTTGGAGAGGTCAAAACTTTTAGCTAGTGATGTACCCACTCTTTTGGATTACAAAGACTTTAATTATGATAGTTGCTCTTTGATTTATTGTATTTCTTTGTTGCAATCCATGGTAAATTCACCCCATGCTTATGAACAAAAAAAGCTTTTACTAAACATATTGTTGATGCTATGATGAAAGCTCTTGAAGAAAAATTGGAATTGGAAGTTTCAGTTCCTAGAAAATTGAATGATGAATGGGAACCTACTATCAAAGTCAAGATTAAAAATTATGAGCGTTTTGCTTTGTGTGACTTGGGTGCTAGTGTTTCTACAATTCCGAAATCTTTATGTGATGTGCTTGGTCTTACTAATCTTGAAGAATGTTCTTTGAATTTGCACTTGGCGGATTCTACTATTAAAAAGCCTATGGGAAGAATTAATGATGTTCTTATTCTTGCAAATAGGAATTGTGTGCCCATAGATTTTATTGTTCTTGATATTGATTGCAATCCGTCTCGTCCGATTATTCTTGGTAGACCGTTTTTGCGCACTATCGGTGCCGTGATTGATATGAAAGAAGACAATATTAAGTTCCAATTTCCTTTGAGGAAGGGTATGGAACACGTTCCTAAAACTAGAATTAAGCCACCTTATTAATCAATCATGAGGGAATCTTATGGATCTCGAACCAAAGATGACAAAACTTAGATCCTTGCTTTATGCCTATCTAAGGGCGTAAAACTATAGCGCTTGTTGGGAGGCAACCCAATGAATAAAATATATTTTTGCTTTTTGATTCCTGTTTTTGTGTGTTAGCACAATTATGCTACTTTAATGATTGTGTTCTTATATTTTAATTAGTGTTTGTGCCAAGTAAAGCCTTTAGGATCTTCTTGGGTAATGGTTGTTTGATCCTGCTGAAAAAACAGAAACTTTTATGCTCACTAAATTAATTTTAGTTTTTTACCAGAGAGCGATAAAATACCCATTCCACTTGCAGTAGATCAATATACAAATTGCTCAGGCCTTCCTAATTTTTCGGAATTTTTGGAGTTACAGAAGTATTCGAAATAGTCAGATTGTTGCAGACTGTTCTGTTTTGACAGATTCTGTTTTCTTTGTCTTGTGTGCTTATTTTGATGGCTCTATGGTTTTCTTTGATGAGTTTTTGCTATAGAAAAGTTGTAATACAGTAGATATAATACACAAACAAATAATGAATTGGTTTGATACAGTACTTATAGTAGTGATTTATTATTTTCTTATACTAACGGATCTCACGAAGGTTTTGATGAGTTTTGTGTGATTGAAGTTTTCAAGTTTTGGGTTATCTTACGATGGATGAAGGATGGAAGAGCCTAAGCTTGGGGGTGCCTCGGAATCCCAAGCTATTATACAAAAATGATCAATGAACTAAGCTTGGGGATGGCCCCAGTGGCATCCCCGCTTTCTTCCAACGATCATCGGCATTTTACTCGAAACTATATTTTATTCATCACATGATATGTGTTTTGCTTGGAGCATCTTGTATGATATGAGTCTTTGCTTGTTTTATTTTATGTTTTAAGTTATCAACCCTTGCTGGGCACACCTATTTGGGAGAGCCAAAATTATGTCATGACTTGTTAGAATTGATCTCTATGCTTCACTTAAATTTTTATGAGCAATGGACTTGCTCTAGTGCTTCACTTATATCTTTTTGAGCACGGTGTGCTTTAGTATTTTTCAAGAAATTATCTCTTGCTTCACTTAAATTAATTCGAGAGAAAGAAAATATTATTATGTTCATGATCTTCACTTATATTTTTTGGAGCTTGTCAAAAGCAATACATGAAAATTAGTCCCAAAGTGATAGATATCCAAGAAGGATATAATAAAAACTTTCATGAAGATCATTGGACAAAATAAACTTGATTCTTAGTAGTAGTTTTGAGATATGACGATGTGATATGTGAGTTATGTTGATGAGTAATTATGCTTTAGTAAGAATATTGGTGTTAAGGTTTGTGATTCCCTATGCAAGTACGAAAGTCAATAGTCATGCAATGAAATTATATCCTACTTATGGTGCATTATTTAGTGTTATTTATGCTTAATGCTTGCTTATGAGATTATCTGTTTCTTAGTTGGTCGCTTCCCAATCTTTTGCTAGCCTTCATTTTGCACTAAGTATGATCAGTACTTGTGCATCCAAAAACCTTTAGCCCATTTTTTGCCACATGAGTCCACTATATCTACCTATATGCGGTATTCTTTTGCCGTTCTAAGAAAATTTGCATGTGCCATCTCTAATTTTCAAAATAAACTTCTCTTTTGTGTGTTTGTTTCGCTCGCGGAGCGGTGTGGGGTGGCTAATATTTTCCATGCTAGATGTGTTATTCTCAAGATGAGTGTTTATTCACTTGTCATTGCACGAGAGTAAGGCAAAGGTATTGGGGATGTCCAGTCCCAAAATGCAAGAAATTAATTCACTTTATGTTGTCAAAATAATAAATTACTTGGAAAGTGTTGGTATGGAGGGAAAGCGTGGATACGGCTAGCCATGAAAAGTGAAAGCATGGTGGAAAAAGGAATAAACTTTATTTTCTGTTTAGGAACCGCCTATGATATATATATATGCATGGAAAGTATTGGGAACTCTAAGTCGTTTTTGTTGGTGGGATGGATACACCTCTCAAAATGTTTTTATCTCTAAGTTTTTCGCTTTGAGCTCTGGCACCTCTACAAATCCCTACTTCCCTCTGTGAAGGGCCTTTATTTTACTTTGTGCAATTTTTATTTTGAGTCTCCATCTTCTCTTATAAAAGCACCAACTAGGAGGCAATATGATCGTACTTAAGTATTGGGTGTAGCTAATATTCGAGTGTGTTACATGAATGGATCAATGCTTGAGCATGATGGGCTAGGGATAACTTATTTTAGCGTTGATATTTTGAAAGACATGGTTGCTTGTTGATATGCTTGAGTATCTAAATTATCATGTCAAAACTAGACTATTGCTTTGAACAACTAAAATTCCAATTATCCATGCTATAAAGAAAAGAATATGATATGCCATGATAGGCAGCATTCCACATCAAAAATTATGTTTTTATCACTTACCGACTCGAGGACGAGTAGGAGTTAAGCTTGGGGATGCTGATACGTCTCCAACGTATCTATAATTTTTGATTGTTCCATGTTGTTATATTATCAATCTTGGATGTTTTATAATCATTTTATAGTCATTATCTATCATTTTTTGGTACTAACCTATTGACATAGTGCCAAGTGCCAGTTCCTGTTTTTTCTGTGTTTTTTACATCGCAGGAAATCAATATCAGATGGAGTCCAAATGCCATGAAACTTTACGGAGAATTTTTATGGGCCAAAAGGAACATAACGGCCCTGGTTGCGCATGGGGGGTGCCCCGAGGGGGGCACAATCGACCAGGGCACGCCGGTGCCCCCGTACTACCTCTTTGCTCTATAAATACCCCGAAAATCCCAGAACCCTAGGGGGGTCGATGAAATATTCATCCAGCCGCCGCAGAGTCCAGAACCACCAGATCCAATCTAGACACCGTCTCGGATGGGGTTCACCACCTCCATTGGTGCCTCTCCGATGATGCGTGAGTAGTTCTTTGTAGACCTTCGGGTCCGTAGTTAGTAGCTAGATGGCTTCATCTCTCTCTCTCTCTTGATTCTCAATACAATGGTCTCTTGGAGATCCATATGATGTAATTCTTTTGCGGTGTGCTTATTGGGATCGATGAACTTTGAGTTTATGACCAGATCTATCTTTTTATATCCATGAAAGTTATTTGAGTTTCTTTGATCTCTTATATGCATGATTGCTTATAGCCTCGTATTTCTTCTCCGATATTTGGGTTTTGTTTGTCCAACTTGATCTATTTATCTTGCAATGGGAAGAGGTGCTTTGTAGTGGGTTCGATCTTATGGTGCTTGATCCCAGTGACAGAAAGGGAAACGACACATATGTATCATTGCTACTAAGGATAAAACGATGGGGTCTATCTCTACATAGATAGATCTTGTCTACATCATTTCATCGTTCTTATTGCATTACTCTGTTTCTCCATGAACTTAATACACTAGATGCATGTTGGATAGCGGTCGATGTGTGGAGTAATAGTACTAGATGCAGGCAGGAGTCGGTCTACTAATGTTGGACGTGATGCCTATATAATGATCATTGCCTGGATATCGTCATAATTATTTGAGGTTCTATCAATTTCCCAACAATAGTTTGTTTACCCACCATTTGCTATTTTTCTCGAGAGAAGCCACTAGTGAAACCTACGGCCCCCGGGTCTTCTTTCTCATATATTTGCCTTTGCGATCTAATTTTCTCTTGCATTTATTTTCAGATCTATTATTCCAAAAACCCAAAAATATCTTGCTGCAATTTTTCTTTATTTATTTTATTTGGTGTTCGATCTATCAATCTACTACAAATTTATCTCACGTCCTTTTGCCTATCTTGAGGCGCCGTACCCCGAAAGGGATTGACAACCCCTTTAACACGTCGGGTTGCGAGGATTTGTTATCTGTGTGCAGGTGTTGTTTACGTTTTGTTGCTTGGTTCTCCTACTGGTTCGATAACCTTGGTTTCATATCTGAGGGAAATACCAACCGCTGCTGTGCTGCATCATCCCTTCCTCTTTGGGGAAATACCGACGTAGCTTCAAGCGACATTAGCGCCCACCCCCTAGGGCGTGCCCTCAGACCTTGTGGTTGACTCGTGGACCTCCCTGACGTGAAACCGACGCCAAAAATTCCTATATATACAGAAACCCCAGAAAAGAAACCTAGATTGGGAGTTCCGCCGCCGCAAGCCCCTGTAGCCATGAAAAACCAATCGGGGCCCTGTTCTGGCACTCTGCCGGAGGGGGGAATCATCACCGGTGGCCATCTTCATAATCCCGGTGGTCTCCATGACGAGGAGGGAGTAGTTCACCCTCGGGGCTGAGGGTTTGTACCAGTAGCTATGTGTTCGATCTCTCTCTCTCTCTCTTGTGTTCTTGATTTGGCACAATCTTGATGTATCGCGAGATTTTCTATTATAGTTGGATCTTATAATGTTTCTCCCCCTCATTGAGTTTTCCCTTTGAAGTTATCTTCTCGGATTGAATCTTTAAGGATTTGAGAACACTTGATGTATGTCTTGCATGTGCTTATATATGGTGACAATGGGATATTCATGTGATCTACTTGATGTATGTTTTGATGATCAACTTGCGGGTTCTGTGACCTTGTGAACTTATGCATAGGGGTTGGCGCACGTTTTCGTCTTGACTCTCCGGTAGAAACTTTGGGGAACTCTTTGAAGTTCTTTGTGTTGGTTTGAATAGATGAATCTGAGATTGTGTGATGCATATCGTATAGTCAAACCCGCAGATACTTGTGGTGACATTGGAGTATCTAGGTGACACTAGGGTTTTGGTTGATGTGTGTCTGAGGGTGTTATTTTAATATGAACTCTAGGGCTGTTTGTGACACTTATAGGAATAGCCCAATAGATCGATAAAGAATAACTTTGAGGTGGTTTCGTACCCTACAATAATCTCTTGGTTTATCATCCGCTATTAGTGAATTTGGAGTGATTCTTTGTTGCACGTTGAGGGATTGTTATATGATCTAATTATCTTATCATTGTGCAGAGAACTTGCACTAGTGAAAGTATGAACCCTAGGCCTTGTTTCTAAGCATTGCAGTACCGTTTTTTCTCACTTTTGTCTTTAGTTACCTTGCTGTTTTTATAATTTCAGATTACAAAAACCTATATCTACTATCCATACTGCACTTGTATCACCATCTCTTTGCCGAACTAGTGCACCTATACAATTTACCATTGTATTGCATGAGTTGGGGACACAAGAGACTCTTTGTTATTTGGTTGCAGGGTTGTTTGAGAGAGACCATCTTCATCCTATGCCTCCCATGGATTGATAAACCTTAGGTCATCTACTTGAGGGAAATTTGCTACTGTCCTACAAAACTCTGTGCTTGGATGCCCAACATGAGTCTACAAGAAGAAGGCTGTGTAGTAGACATCAAGCTCTTTTCTGGCGATGTTGCCGTGGAGGTTTGCGCTTGAAGATATATCTTTAGATCTTGCAATTGAATATTTTAGTTTCTTGTTTTATCACTAATTTAGTCTATAAAATAAAACTACAAAAAAATGGAATTGAGGTTGCCTCATATGCTTCATCTTTTTAATGTCTTTCGTGAAAATAGGGATTCCGATAATTGTGCCAAAGTGTTAGAAGAAGAATGCACTAGAATGTTTGGCACTAAATTTTTGAATGATGAGCATGATTGCAATGTTGTTAGTATGAATTCCTTGAATATCCATGATGCTAATGATATGCTAAGCCACAAGCTTGGGGATGCTATGTTTGATGAATATGATATTTTTAATCCCCCAAGTTTTGATGAGCAAATTTATTATGATGATAGCATGCCTCCTATTTATGATGATTATGTTGATGAAAGTGGTTTCGGAGAGGTCATGACTTTATTTAGTAATGATTCCACTATTTCAAAAGAGGTTCCAATTGATTATGAGAACAAAGTTGCTATCTATGATGATTATTGTGATGACATGTATGCTATAAAGAATAATGATAACCATGAAACTTGTCATCTTGATTTTAAATTTTAATTGGATTATGCCACTCATGATAGTTATTTTGTTGAATTTTCTCCCACTATTCCGAATGAGAAGAATTTTGCTTATATGGAGAGTAGTAAAATTTCTATGCATGTAGATCATGAAAAGAATGATTTATGTGATGGTTATATTGTTGATTTCATCATGATGGTACTGAAAATTATTATGAGAGAGGAACATATGCTTTTACATATTGCAATAATATCAAGTTTCCTCCCTACATGTTGAAAATCTTGAAGTTTTGCTTGCTTTACCTTTCTATGCAAGTTGACTCTTGTTCCCATAAGTTGTTTGCTCACAAAATCCCTATGCATAGGAAGTGGGTTAGACTTAAATGTGCTAGTCATATGCTTCATGATGCTCCCGTTATGTTCCAACTCTTATCTTTTATGTGAGCATCATTAAAATCTTCATGCCTAGCTAAAAGCATTAAAGAAAAGCGCTTGCTCGGAGACAACCCAATATTTATACCTACTGTTTTTGTGGGTTCACATGATTAACCTATTGTAGTAATCATGTTTTATAGCTTTTGTTTCAATAAAGTGCCAAGTAAGACCTTTGGGGTGGTCTATGGTGATAGTTGATTTGATCTTGCTGAAAAACAGAAACTTTTGCGCTCAGGAAAGCAATTCTAATTTTTAACATAAGCGTGATAAAATACTGATTATTTTTTAAGAAGATTAATAAACAAATTTATCAGGTTTTCCTAATTTTCAGAATTTTTGGAGTTACATAAGTATTCGAGAGTTACAGATTACTACAGAATGTCCTGTTTTTGACAGATTCTATTTTCGATGCATAGTTTGCTTGTTTTCTAATTTCTATGACTTATATTGCTTAATATAAATTGTAGAAATGATAGGGTACAGTAGGCATCATGTGATAAAAATTATGAATCTTGTCTTGACAGTACCTAAGTGGTGATTTGCTTTCTTATACTAACAGAGCTCGCGAGCTTTCTGTTAAGTTTTGTGTTGTGAAGTTTTCAAGTTTTGGGTAAAGTTTTGATGGACTACGGAATAAGGAGTGGCAAGAGCCTAAACTTGGGGATGCCCAAGGCACCCCAAGGTAATATTCAAGGACAACCAAGCATCTAAGCTGGGGGATGCCCCGGATAGTATCCCCTCTTTCGTCTTCATTCATCAGTAACTTTACTTGGAGCTATATTTTTATTCACCACATGATATGTGTTTTGCTTGGAGCGTCATTTTATTTTATTAGGATTTGTTTTCTGTTATTTAGAGTAATATTTGGCATCTTTTAGTTCAATAAAAAGGTCAAGTATAGCCTTTACCATGCTTATTTTGCAAGTCCATATGGTGTTGTTTTAAGAAAGTTTGTTGTTATGTTTTGAATATTTGTGAATAGTCAGAACATGGTGAAATCTTGAAATTTTTACACAATGAGAAACAACAAATTCTTTACAGTGTGGTAATTTTTTAGAATTTTTTGAGTAAAAGAATTATGATTCCTCTTACATTCTTTACAAACTATCCTGTTTTGACAGATTGCTGTTATGTTTGTGTTGTTTGCATATGTTTGCTTGTTTAATGATTCTATTTGATGATAGGACTATTAAATATGCAGAGGCATTTAGTATGCAATATCAAATTATAATTTTAGTGATTTTCTACAGTAGAGAATGATAAGGTTTTGCATGGATTTACACTAACTTATCTCACGAGTTCTTGTTGAGTTTTGTGTGGATGAAGTTTTTGAGATTTAGGGAAAACCGCGATATGAAAGGAATTAAGGAGACACAAAATCTCAAGCTTGGGGATGCCCAAGGCATCCCTGGTTCATATTCCAAGAAGTCTCAAACACCTAATCTTGGGGATGCCCCGGTAGGCATCCCACCTTTCTTCTTCAACAACTATCAGTCAGTTTTAGTTGAGCCTTAGTTTTTGCTTCTTCACATGATATGTGCTATCCTTGCAATGTCATTTTATTTTGTTTTGCTTGATGTTTGAATAAAGTACTTAGGGTATGAAATTTTATTTATGAGAAGGAGTCTTCACATAGTTACATAATTATTCAACTGCTCATTGATCTTCACTTATATCCTTTGGAGTAGTTTGTCATTTTCTCTAGTGCTTCACTTATATCTTTTTAGAGCACGGCGGTAGTTTTATTTTGAAGAAATTGATGAACTCTCATGCTTCATTTATATTATTTTGAGAGTCTTTAACAGCATGGTAATTTGCTTTGGTTATGAATTTAGTCCTAATATGATAGGCATCCAAGAGGGATATAATAAAAACTTTCATATAAAGTGCATTGAACACTATGAGAAGTTTGATTCCGTATGAATGTTTTGAGATATGAAGATGGTGATATTAGAGTCATGCTAGTGAGTAGTTGTGAATTTGAGACATGCTTGTGTTAAAGTTTGTGAGTCTCGTAACATGCACGTATGGTGAACCATTATGTAACGAAGTTGCAGCATGAGATATTTTTTGATTGTCTTCCTTATGAGTGGTGGTCGGGGATGAGTGATGGTATTTTCCTACCAATCTATCCCCCTAGGAGCATGCGCGTAGTACTTTGTTTCGATGACTAATAGATTTTTGCAATAAGTATGTGAGTTCTTTATGACTAATGTTGAGTCCACGGTTTATACGCACTCTCACCCTTCCACCATTGCTAGCCTCTCTCATGCCGTGCAACTTTCGCCGGTACCATAACCCCACCATATTCCTTCCTCAAAACAGCCACCATACCTACCTATTATGGCATTTCCATAGCCATTCTGAGATATATTGCCATGCAACTTTCCACCGTTCCGTTTATTATGACACGTTCCATCATTGTCATATTGCTTTGCATGATCATGTAGTTGACATCGTATTTGTGGCAAAGCCACCATTCATAATTCTTTCATACATGTCACTCTTGATTCATTGCACAACCTGGTACACCGCTGGAGGCATTCACATAGAGTCATATTTTGTTCTAAGTATCGAGTTGTAATTCTTGATGTTGGGGAACGCACTATTTCAAAATTTTCCTACGATCACGCAAGATCTATCTAGGAGGTGCATAGCAACGAGAGGGGAGAGTGTGTCTACGTACCCTCGTAGACCAAAAGCAGAAGCGTTAAGTAACGCGGTTGATGTAGTCGAACGTCTTCGCAATCCAACCGATCAAGTACCGAACGCACGACACCTCCGCGATCTGCACATGTTCAGCTCGGTGACGTCCCTCGTACTCTTGATCCAGCTGAGGCCGATGGTGAGTTTTGTCAGCACGACGGTGTGTTGACGTTGATGATGAAGTTACCGACGCAGGGCTTCGCCTAAGCACTACGACAATATGACTGAGGTGGAAAACTGTGGAGGGGGCACCACACATGGCTAAAGATCAACTTGTGTGTCTATGGGGTGCCCCCTCCCCCGTATATAAAGGAGGGGAGGAGGGGGCCGGCCGGCCACAAGGGGCGCGCCCAAGGGGGGGAATCCTACTCCTAGTAGGAGTAGGTTCCCCCATTTCCTAGTCCAACTAGGAGAAGAAGGAAGGAGAGGAAGAGGGAAAGAGGGGTCGCGCCCCCCTCCCCTTGTCCTATTCGGACTCCCCTTGGGGGGCGCCACCTCCTGGCTGCGGCCCTCTCTCTCCCCTAAGGCCCACTAAGGTCCATAACTTCCCGGGGGGTTCCAGTAACCCTCCGGCACTCCGGTTTTATCCGAAACTATCTAGAACACTCTCGGTGTCCGAATAACATGGTCCAATATATCAATCTTTATGTCTCAACCATTTCAAGACTCCTCGTCATGTCCGTGATCACATCCGGGACTCCGAACAACCTTTGGTACATCAAATCACATAACTCACAATACATATCATCATCGAATGTTAAGCGTGCGGACCCTATGGGTTCGAGAACTATGTAGACATGACCGAGACTCATCTCCAGTCAAGAACCAATAGCGGAACCTGGATGCTCATATTAGTTCCTACATATTCTATGAAGATCTTTATCGGTCAAACCGCATAACAACATATGTTGTTCCCTTTGTCATCGATATGTTACTTGCCCGAGATTCGATCGTCGGTATCATCATACCTAGTTCAATCTCGTCACCAGCAAGTCTCTTTACTCTTTTCATAATGCATCATCCCATGACTAAATCATTAGTCACATTGCTTGCAAGGCTCATAGCGATGTGCATTACCGAGAGGGCCCAGAGATACCTCTCCGATACATGGAGTGACAAATCCTAATCTCGATCTATGCCAACTCAACAAACACCATCGGAGACACATGTAGAGCATCTTTATAATCACCCAGTTACGTTGCAACGTTTGATAGCACACAAGGTGTTCCTCCGGTATTCGGGAATTCCATAATCTCATAGTCATAGGAACATGTATAAGTCATGAAGAAAGCAATAGCAATAAACTAAACGATCATAGTGCTAAGCTAACTGATGGGTCTAGTCCATCACATCATTCTATAATGATGTGATCCCGTCATCAAATGACAACACATGTCTATGGTTAGGAAACTTAACCATCTTTGATTAATGAGCTAGTCAAGTAGAGGCATACTAGGGACACTCTGTTTGTCTATGTATTCACACATGTATCAAGTTTCCGGTTAATACAATTATAGCATGAACAATAAACATTTATCATGATATAAGGAAATATAAATAACAACTTTATTATTTCCTCTAGGGCATATTTCCTTCACTTTAGTTGTAAGTAAATAAAAGTGCGATGATCTTCATTATTAGAGCGTTGTCCCATGTGAGGAAAGGATGATGGAGACTATGATTCCCCACAAGTCGGGATGAGACTCCGATGAAAAATAAAAAAAGGCCCAAAAAAAGAGAAGGCCAAAAAGAGGGAGGGAGAGAGAGAGAAGGGGCAATACTACTATCCTTTTCCCACACTTTTGCTTCAAAGTAGCACCATGATCTTCATGATAGAGAGTATCCTATGTTGGCACTTTCATATACTAGTGGGGATTTTCATTATAGAACTTGGCTTGTATATTCCAATGATAGGATTCCTCAAATTTCCCTAGGTCTTCGTGAGCAAGCAAGTTGTATGCACACCCACTTAGTTTCTTTTTGAGCTTTCATAAACTTATAGCTCTAGTGCATCCGTTGCATGGTAATCCCTACTCACTCACATTGATATCTATTGATGGGCATCTCCATAGCCCGTCGATACACCTAGTTGATGTGAGACTATCTCCTTCTTTTTATCTTCTCCACAACCACCATATTCTATTCGACCTATAGTGCTATATCCATGGCTCACGCTCATGTATTGCGTGAAAGTTGAAAAGGTTTGAGAACATCAAAAGTATTAAACAATTGCTTGGCTTGTCATCTGGGTTGTGCATGATTTGAATTTTTTTGTGTGATGAAGATGGAGCACAGCCAGACTATATGACTTTGTAGGGATAACTTTCTTTGGCCATGTTATTTTGAGAAGACATGATTGCTTTATTAGTATGCTTGAAGTATTATTGTTTTTATGTCAATATTAAAATTTTGTTTTGAATCATACGGGTCTGAATATTCATGCCACAATAAAGAAATTACAAGGATAAATATGTTAAGTAGCATTCCACATCAAAAATTCTGTTTTTATCATTTACCTACTTGAGGACGAGCAGGAATTAAGCTTGCGGGATGCTTGATACGTCTCCAACGTATCTATAATTTTTAATTATTCCATGCTATTATATTATCTATCTTGGTTGTTTTATATGCTATTTTATATGATTTTTGGGACTAACCTATTAACTTAGAGCCCAATGCCAGTTTTTGTTTTTTTCCTTGTTTTTGAGTTTCACGGAAAAGGAATATCAAACGGAGTCCAAATGACCTGAAAATTTACGGTGATTTTTATGGACCAGGAGAAGCCCCCAAAGCAAAAGAGTTGGGCTACAACAGCCACGAGGCCTCCACAAGGGTGGAGGGCGCGCCCTTCGACCTTGTGGTTGACTCGCGGACCCCCCTAACGTGAAACCAACGCCAAAAATTCCTAAAAATACAGAAACCCCCGAAAAGAAACCTAGATCGGGAGTTCCGCTCCCCTCAAAAAAAGATCAGGAGTTCCGCCGCCGCAAGCCTCTGTAGCCACGAAAAACCAATTGGGACCCTGTTCTGGCACCCTGCCGGAGGGGGAATCATCACCGATGGCCATCTTCATCATCCCGATGGTCTCCATGACGAAGAGGGAGTAGTTCACCCTCGGGGCTGAGGGTATGTATGGTAGCTATGTGTTTGATCTCTCTCTATCTCTCTCTCTCTCGTGTTCTTGATTTGGCACGATCTTGATGTACCACGAGCTTTGCTATTATAGTTGGATCTTATGATGTTTCTCCCCCTCTACCTCCTTGGAATGGATAGAGTCTTCCCTTTGAAGTTATCTTATCGGATTGTGTCTTTAAGGATTTGAGAACACTTGATGTATGTCTTGCATGTGCTTATCTGTGGTGACAATGGGATATTCACGTAATCTACTTGATGTATGTTTTGATGATCAACTTGCGGGTTCTATGACCTTGTGAACTTATGCATAGGGGTTGACACACGTTTTCGTCTTGATTCTCCGATAGAAACTTTGGGGTACTCTTTGAAGTTCTTTGTGTTGGTTTGAATAGATGAATCTGAGATTGTGTGATGCATATCATATAATCAAACCTACATATACTTGTGGTGACATTGTAGTATCTAGGTGACATTAGGGTTTTGGTTGATGTGTGTCTGAAGGTGTTATTTTAGTACGAACTCTAGGGCTGTTTGTGACACTTATAGGAATAGCCCAATAGATCGATCAAAAAGAATAACTTTGAGGTGGTTTCATACCCTACAATAATCTCTTCGTTTATCATCCGCTATTAGTGACTCTTTGTTGCATGTTGAGGGATTGTTATATGATCTAATTATGTTATCATTGTGCAGAGAACTTGCACTAGTGAAAGTATGAACCCTATGTTGGGGAACGTAGCAGAAATTCAAAATTTTCTACGCATCACCAAGATCAATCTATGGAGTAATCTAGCAATGAGGGGAAGGAGAGTGCATCTACATACCCTTGTAGATCGCTAAGCGGAAGCGTTCAAGTGAACGGGGTTGATGGAGTCGTACTCGTCGTGATCCAAATCACCGATGATCCTAGTGCTGAACGGATGGCACCTCCGTGTTCAACACATGTACAGCCCGGTGACGTCTCCTACGCCTTGATCCAGCAAGGGGAGAAGGAGAGGTTGGGGAAGACTCCATCCAGCAGCAGCACGACGGCGTGGTGGTGGTGGAGGAGCGTGGTACTCTAGCAGGGCTTCGCCAAGCACCGCAAGAGACGAGGAGGGAGAGGGGTAGGGCTGCGCCAAGGAGATTGAATCGTGTCTATGGCAGCCCAAAACCTCAAGTATATATAGGGGGAGGGGAGGGGCTGCGCCCCCATCTAGGTTTCCACCCCTAGGGGTGGCGGCCAGCCCTAGATCCCATCTAGGGGGGCGGCCAAGGGGGGAGAGAGGGGGGCGCACCACTAGGTGGGCCTTAGGCCCATCTGAGCCTAGGGTTTGCCCCCTTCCACTCTCCCTTGCGCCTTTGGCCTTGGTGGGGGGGCGCACCAGCCCACCTGGGGCTGGTCCCCTCCCACACTTGGCCCATGCAGCCCTCCGGGGCTGGTGGCCCCACTTGGTGGACCACCGGGACCCTCCCGGTGGTCCCGGTACATTACCGATAAAACCCGAAATTTTTCCGGCGACCAAAACAGGACTTCCCATATATAAATATTTACCTCCGGACCATTCCGGAACTCCTCGTGACGTCCGAGATCTCATTCGGGACTCCGAACAACATTCGGTAACCACGTATATCTATTCCCTATAACCCTAGCGTCATCGAACCTTAAGTGTGTAGACCCTACGGGTTCGGGAACCATGCAGACATGACCGAGATAACTCTCCGGTCAATAACCAATAGCGGGATCTGGATACCCATGTTGGCTCCCACATGTTCCACGATGATCTCATCGGATGAACCACGATGTCGAGGATTCAATCAATCCCGTATGCAATTCCCTTTGTCTAGCGGTACGATACTTGCCCGAGATTCGATCGTCGGTATCCCGATACCTTGTTCAATCTCGTTACCGGCAAGTCTCTTTACTCGTTCTGTAACACATCATCCCGTGATCAAGTCCTTGATCACATTGTGCACATTATGATGATGTCCTACCGAGTGGGCCCAGAGATACCTCTCCGTTTACACGGAGTGAAAAATCCCAGTCTCGATTCGTGCCAACCCAACAGACACTTTCGGAGATACCTGTAGTGTACCTTTATAGCCACCCAGTTACGTTGTGACGTTTGGCACACCCAAAGCACTCCTACAGTATCCTAGAGTTTCACAATCTCATGGTCTAAGGAAATGATACTTGACATTAGAAAAGCTTTAGCAAACGAACTACACGATCTTGTGCTAGGCTTAGGATTGGGTCTTGTCCATCACATCATTCTCCTAATGATGTGATCCCGTTATCGACGACATCCAATGTCCGTGGTCAGGAAACCGTAACCATCTATTGATCAACAAGCTAGTCAACTAGAGGCTTACCAGGGACATGGTGTTGTCTATGTATCCACACATGTATCTGAGTTTCCTATCAATACAATTCTAGCATGGATAATAAACGATTATCATGAACAAGGAAATATAATAATAACCAATTTATTATTGCCTCTAGGGCATATTTCCAACACCCTAGGCCTTGTTTCTAAGCATTGCAATACCATTTTTGCTCACTTTTGTCTTTAGTTACCTTGCTGTTTTTATAATTTCGGATTACAAAAACCTATATCTACTATCCATATTGCACTTGTATCACCATCTCTTTGCCGAACTAGTGCACGTATACAATTTACCATTGTATTGGGTGTGTTGGGGACACAAGAGACTCTTTGTTATTTGGTTGCAGGGTTGTTTGAGAGAGACCAACTTCATCCTACGCCTCTCATGGATTGATAAACCTTAGGTCATCCACTTGAGGGAAATTTGCTACTGTCCTACAAAACTCTACGCTTGGCGGCCCAACACGAGTGTACAAGAAGAAGGTTGCGTAGTAGACATCACAAGCCGGGATGGGGAAGATCGTAGCAGCAGCGCAGTGCTTAGGAACTTGGTTGCGAGAGGAACATGGTCTTTTGATGTGTCTCTGTAGCGACCCGACCTCAGACGGTCAAGTCTATGTGCTTAAGTGTCATCCCTGGATCGGTATGCTGACGCACACAGTACTCGAGGATTTATAACAGAGGTAAATCACATGTATAAACTAACATAAATACTATTACCTCAATCCAAATAGCGGAAGAAACAACAAGGTTGTGGATTCCCATCAACACCAACGGAAAAGTTGAGTGTAGAAATCGTAACCCTAACGTATCACTTACTCGTTGTAAGAATCCTGCAACATGAGACATTGCAGCCACAAAGGGCCAGTACATTGAATGTACTGGCAAATTCACACCATAGGATAATGATGAATAATAGCTATCACTACATGCATATTTGGCTAGTGGAAAAGCTCTATGGTTATCATGTTTTTGCGAAAAGCCAATTTTTCCCTACTACAAAGGAATATATTTTATTTAACTACAAAGTTTGTTGAAAAATTATTGAGAAGGTATATCCCCAACTCAATCCGAAAATAATATTTATAACCCACCAAATTAATTAAGTAAAGTGATGAGATCAACATGATAATTCAAGAACCAGATACTCAAAATGTCCATAACCGGGGACACGGCTAACCATGTACTTTGCAAATTTCTATGTTATCTTGTAGATGCAACTACTACGCTACATTTGGAGCCATTTCAAATAACTGTTCTACTTGGAGCTATTCTAAATTGTTGCTCCATTATACGTATCCAGTATCTCCACTCAGAGCTATCCGGATAGGTGTTAAGCTTGCATCGACGTAACACTTTACGTCGAACTCTTTATCACCTCCACCGAGAAACATATCCTTATTCCTCTAAGGATAATTTAGACCGCTATCTGGAGATCTACTCCTAGATCACCTTTGTACCCTCTTGCCAAATATGTGGCAAGGCACACATCAGGTGTGGTACTCAGCATGGCATACCGTATGGAGCCTATGACAAAAGCATAGGGGACGACCTTCGTCCTTCCTCTTTCTTCTGCCGTGATCGAGCTTTAAGTCTTAACTTCATACCTTACAACTCAGGCAAGAACTCCTTCTTTGACTGATCCATCTTGAACACCTTCAATATCATGTCAAGGTATGTGCTCATTTAAAGTACCACTAAGCGTTTTGATCTATCCATATAGATCTTGATGCTCAATGTTCAAGTAGCTTAATCCAGGCTTTCCATTGAAAAACACTTTCCAAATAACCCTATATGCTTTCCAGAAATTCTACGTCATTTCTGATCAACAATATGTCAACAACATATACTTATGAGAAATTCTATAGTGCTCCCACTCACTTCTTTGGAAATACAAGTTTCCCATAAACTTTGTATACACCCAAAAACTTCGATCATCTCATCAAAGCATACATTCCAACTGCGAGATGCTTACTCCAGTCCTTAGAAGGATTGCTGGAGCTTTGCATACTTGTTAGCATCTTTCAGGATTGACAAAACCTTCCGGTTGTATCACATACAACCTTTCCTCAAGAAAATCATCGAGGAAACAATGTTTTGACATCCTATCTGCAAGATTTCATAAATAATGCAGTAATCGCTAATATAATTCCAACAGACTCTTAGCATCGCCACGAGTGAGAAAGTCTCATCGTAGTCAACTCCTTGAACTTGTCGGAAAACATCTTAACGGCAAGTCGAGCTTTCTTAATGGTGATACTTACCATCATTGTCCGTCTTCCTTTTAAAATCCATATGTACCTAACAGCCTTACGACCATCAAGTAGTTCTTCCAAAGTCTACACTTTGTTTTCATATATGGATCCTCTCTCGGATTATATGGCCTCGAGCCATTTTGGAATCCAGGCCCACCATCGCTTCTCCATAGCTCGTAGGTTCATTGTTGTCTAGCAACATGACTTCCAAGACAGGATTACCTACCATTCTGAAGTAGTATGCATCCTTGTCATCCCACAAGGTTTGGTAGTGACTTGATCTGAAGTTTCATGATCACTATCATAAGCTTCTACTTCAATTGGTGTAGGTGCCACAGGAACAACTCCCTGTGCCCTGCCACACACTAGTTGAAGAGACGGTTCAATAACCTCATCAAGTCTCCACCATCCTCCCACTCAATTCTTTCGAGAGAAACTTTTCCTCGGGAAAGGACCCGATTCTAGAAACAATCCCTTATTGCTTTCGGATCTGAGACAGGAGGTACACCCAACTGTTTTGGGTGTCCTATGAAGATGCATTTATCCGCTTTGGGTTCGAGCTTGTCAGCCTGAAACTTTTCACATAAGCGTCGCAACCCCAAACCTTTTAACAAATGACAGCTTAGGTTTCTCTAAACCATAGTTCATACAGTGTCATCTCATCGGAATTACGTGGTGCCCTATTTAAAGTGAATGTGGTTGTCTCTAATGCCTAACCCATAAACTATCATAGTAATTCGATAAGAGACATCATGGTATGCATCATATCCAATAGGGTGCAGTTATGATGTTCGGACACACCATCATACTATGGTGTTTCAGGCTGTATTAGTTGTGAAACAACTTCCACAATGTCTTAATTCTGTGCCAAACTCGTAATTCAGACATTCATCTCTATGATCATATCATAGATATTTTATCCTCTTGTCACGACGATCTCTCACCTTCACCCTGAATTTACTTGAACCTTTCAATAATTCAGACTCGTGATTCATCGAGTAAATATACTCAACATCTACTCAAATCATCTGTGATGTAAGAACATAACGATATCCACTACATGCCTCAACACTCATTGGACTGCACACATCAAAATGTATTACTTCCAACAAGTTGCTTTCTAGTTCCATTTTACTGAAAACGAGGCTTTCAGTCATCTTGCCCATGTGGTATGATTTGCATGTCTCAAGTGATTCAAAATCAAGTGAGTCCAAACGGTCCATTTGCATGGAGTTTCTTCATGCATATACACCAATAGATATGGTTCGCATGTCTCAAACTTTTCAAAAACGAGTGAGCCCAAAGATCCATCAACATGGAGCTTCTTCATGTGTTTTATACCGATATGACTTACATGGCAGTGCCACAAGTAGGTGGTACTATCATTACTATCTTATATCTTTTGGCATGAACATGTGTATCACTATGATCGAGATTCAATAAACCATTCATTTTAGGTGCAAGACCATTGAAGGTATTATTCAAATAAACAGAGTAACCATTATTCTCCTTAAATGAATAACCGTATTGCGATAGACATAATCCAATCATGCCTATGCTCAATGCAAACACCAATCTCGATGGTAGAGGGAGCGTGAGATGCTTGATCACATCAAGCTTGGAAAAAACTTCCAACACATATCGCCAGCTCACCTTTAGCTAGTCTCCGTTTACTCCGCAGCCTTTTATTTCGAGTTTACTAACACTTAGCAACCGAACCGGTATCTAATACCATGGTGCTACTAGGAGTACTATTAAAGTACACATTAACACAATGTATATCCAATATACTTCCATCGACCTTGCCAGCCTTCTCATCTACCAAGTATCTAGGGTAATTATGCTCCAGTGGCTGTTCCCCTTATTACAGAAGCACTTAGTCTCGGGTTTGGGTTCAACCTTGGGTTTCTTCACTAGAGAAGCAGCTGATTTGCCGTTTCATGAAGTATCCCTTCTTGTCCTTGCCCTTCTTGAAACTAGTGGTTTCACCAACCATCAACAATTGATGCTCCTTCTTGATTTCTACTTTTGTGGTGTCAAACATCGCGAATATCTCAAGGATCATCATATATGTCCCTGATATATTATAGTTCATCATGAAGCTCTAGCAGCCTGGTGGTAATGACTTCGGAGAAACATCACTATCTCATCTGGAAGATCAACTCCCACTTGATTCAAATGATTGTTGTACTCAGACAATCTGAGCACAAGCTCAACAATTGAGCTTTTCTCCCTTAGTTTGCAGGCTAAGAAAATCGTCGGAGGTCTTATACCTCTTGACGTGGGCACGAGCCTGAAATCCCAATTTCAGCCCTCGAAACATATCATATGTTTTGCGACATTTCAAAACGTCTTCGGTGCCTCAACTCTAAACCGTTTAACTGAACTATCATGTAGTTATCAAAATGTGTATGTTAGATGTTCGCAACATCCGCAGACGACGTTCGAGGTTCAACACACTGAGCGGTGCATTAAGGACATAAGCCTTCTATGAAGCAATGAGGACAATCCTCAGTTTACGGACCTAGTCCGCATAATTGCTACTATCATCTTTCAACTAAATTTTCTCTAGGAACATATCTAAAAAGTAGAACTGAAGCGCGAACTACGACATAATTTATGAAGACCTTTTGACTATGTTTAGGATAATTAAGTTCATCTTATGAACTCCCACTCAGATAGACATCCCTCTAGTCATCTAAGTGATTACATGATCCGAGACAACTAGGCCGTGTCCTATCATCACGTGAGACGGACTAGTCAACATCGGTGAACATCTTCATGTTGATCGTATCTTCTATACGACTCATGTTCGACCTTTCGGTCTTCTGTGTTCCGAGGCCATGTCTGTACATGCTAGGCTCGCCAAGTCAACCTAAGTGTTTGCATGTGTAAATCTGTCTTACACCCGTTGTATGTGAACGTTGGAATCTATCACACCCGATCATCACGTGGTGCTTCGAAACAACGAACTGTCGCAACGGTGCACAGTTAGGGGGAACATTTTCTTGAAATTATTATGAGGGATCATCTTATTTACTACCGTCGTTCTAAGTAAACAAGATGTAAAAACATGATAAACATCACATGCAATCAAATAATAGTGACATGATATGGCCAATATCATATAGCTCCTTTGATCTCCATCTTGGGGCTCCATGACCATCTTGTCACCGGCATGACACCATGATCTCCATCATCGTGTCTCCATGAAGTTGCTCGCCAACTATTACTTCTACTACTATGGCTAACACGTTTAGCAATAAAGTAAAGTAATTTACATGGCGTTTCTCAATGACACGCAGGTCATACAAAAATAAAGACAACTCCTATGGCTCCTGCCGGTTGTCATACTCATCGACATGCAAGTCGTGATTCCTATTACAAGAACATGATCTCATACATCACATATATATCATTCATCACA
Source organism: Triticum urartu (assembly GCF_056163025.1). NCBI lineage: Eukaryota > Viridiplantae > Streptophyta > Magnoliopsida > Poales > Poaceae > Triticum > Triticum urartu. Next base: position 210,294,376 of record NC_141879.1, on the reverse strand, counting down.
TCCTTTGGCCATATCACATCACAAAACACTTGCTGCAAAAACAAGTTAGACGCCCTCTAATTGTTGTTGCAAGTTTTTACGTGGCTGCTATAGGTTTCTAGCAAGAACGTTTCTTACCTACGCCAAAACCACAACGTGAATTGCCAATTTCTATTTACCCTTCATAAGGACCCTGATCATCGAATCCGATCCGACTAAAGTGGGAGAGACAGACACCCGCCAGCCACCTTATGCAACTAGTGCATGTCAGTCGGTGGAACCGGTCTCACGTAAGCGTACGTGTAAGGTTGGTCCAGGCCGCTTCATCCCATGATGCCGCCGAATCAAGATAAGACTAGTAACGGCAAGATAATTTACAATATTGACGCCCACAACTACTTTGTGTTCTACTCGTGCATAGTAACTATGCATAAACCTGGCTCTGATACCACTGTTGGGGAACGTAGCAGAAATTCAAAATTTTCTACGCATCACCAAGATCAATCTATGGAGTAATCTAGCAACGAGGGGAAGGAGAGTGCATCTTCATACCCTTGTAGATCGCTAAGCGCAAGCGTTCAAGTGAGCGGGGTTGATGGAGTCATACTCGTCGTGATCCAAATCACCGATGATCCTAGTGCCGAATGGACGGCACCTCCGTGTTCAACACACGTACAGCCCGATGACGTCTCCTACGCCTTGATCCAGCAAGGGGAGAAGGAGAGGTTGGGGAAGACTCCATCCAGCAGCAGCACGACGGCGTGGTGGTGGTGGAGGAGCGTGGTACTCCAGCAGGGCTTCGCCAAGCACCGCAAGAGACGAGGAGGGAGAGGGGTAGGGCTGCGCCAAGAAGGAGATTGAATCGTGTCTATGGCAGCCCAAAACCTCAAGTATATATAGGGGGAGGGGAGGGGCTGCGCCCCCATCTAGGTTTCCACCCCTAGGGGTGGCGGCCAGCCCTAGATCCCATCTAGGGGGGGACAAGGAGGGAGAGAGGGGGGCGCACCACTAGGTGGGCCTTAGGCCCATCTGAGCCTAGGGTTTGCCCCCTTCCACTCTCCCTTGCGCCTTGGGCCTTGGTGGGGGGGCGCACCAGCCCACCTGGGGCTGGTCCCCTCCCACACTTGGCCCATGCAGCCCTCCGGGGCTGGTGGCCCCACTTGGTGGACCACCGGGACCCTCCCGGTGGTCCCGGTACATTACCGATAAAACCCGAAATATTTTCGGCGACCAAAACAGGACTTCCCATATATAAATCTTTACCTCCGGACCATTCTGGAACTACTCGTGACGTCCGGGATCTCATCTGGGACTCCAAACAACATTCAGTAACCACGTATATCTATTCCCTATAACCCTAGCATCATCGAACCTTAAGTGTGTAGACCCTACGGGTTCGGGAACCATGCAGACATGACCGAGATAACTCTCGGGTCAATAACCAACAGCGGGATCTGGATACCCATGTTGGCTCCCACATGTTCCATGATGATCTCATCGGATGAACCACGATGTCGAGGATTCAATCAATCCCGTATGCAATTCCCTTTGTCTAGAGGTACGATACTTGCCCAAGATTCGATCGTCGGTATCCCGATACCTTGTTCAATCTCGTTACCGGCAAGTCTCTTTACTCGTTCCGTAACACATCATCCCGTGATCAAATCCTTGATCACATTGTGCACATTATGATGATGTCCTACCGAGTGGGCCCAGAGATACCTCTCCGTTTACACGGAGTGACAAATCCCAGTCTCGATTCGTGCCAACCCAACAGACACTTTCGGAGATACCTGTAGTGTACCTTTATAGCCACCCAGTTATGTTGTGACGTTTGGCACACCCAAAGCACTCCTACGGTATCTGGGAGTTGCACAATTTCATGGTCTAAGGAAATGATACTTGACATTAGAAAAGCTTTAGCAAACGAACTACACGATCTTGTGCTAGGCTTAGGATTGGGTCTTGTCCATCACATCATTCTCCTAATGATGTGATCCCGTTATCGACGACATCCAATGTCCGTGGTCAGGAAACCGTAACCATCTATTGATCAACAAGCTAGTCAACTAGAGGCTTACCAGGGACATGGTGTTGTCTATGTATCCACACATGTATCTGAGTTTCCTATCAATACAATTCTAGCATGGATAATAAACGATTATCATGAACAAGGAAATATAATAATAACCAATTTATTATTGCCTCTAGGGCATATTTCCAACACCCTAGGCCTTGTTTCTAAGCATTGCAATACCATTTTTGCTCACTTTTGTCTTTAGTTACCTTGCTGTTTTTATAATTTCGGATTACAAAAACCTATATCTACTATCCATATTGCACTTGTATCACCATCTCTTTGCCGAACTAGTGCACGTATACAATTTACCATTGTATTGGGTGTGTTGGGGACACAAGAGACTCTTTGTTATTTGGTTGCAGGGTTGTTTGAGAGAGACCAACTTCATCCTACGCCTCTCATGGATTGATAAACCTTAGGTCATCCACTTGAGGGAAATTTGCTACTGTCCTACAAAACTCTACACTTGGCGGCCCAACACGAGTGTACAAGAAGAAGGTTGCGTAGTAGACATCACAAGCCGGGATGGGGAAGATCGTAGCAGCAGCGCAGTGCTTAGGAACTTGGTTGCGAGAGGAACATGGTCTTTTGATGTGTCTCTGTAGCGACCCGACCTCAGACGGTCAAGTCTATGTGCTTAAGTGTCATCCCTGGATCGGTATGCTGACGCACACAGTACTCGAGGATTTATAACAGAGGTAAATCACATGTATAAACTAACATAAATACTATTACCTCAATCCAAATAGCGGAAGAAATAACAAGGTTGTGGATTCCCATCAACACCAACGGAAAAGTTGAGTGTAGAAATCGTAACCCTAACGTATCACTTACTCGTTGTAAGAATCCTGCAACATGAGACATTGCAGCCACAAAGGGCCAGTACATTGAATGTACTGGCAAATTCACACCATAGGATAATGATGAATAATAGCTATCACTACATGCATATTTGGCTAGTGGAAAAGCTCTATGGTTATCATGTTTTTGCGAAAAGCCAATTTTTCCCTACTACAAAGGAATATATTTTATTTAACTACAAAGTTTGTTGAAAAATTATTGAGAAGGTATATCCCCAACTCAATCCGAAAATAATATTTATAACCCACCAAATTAATTAAGTAAAGTGATGAGATCAACATGATAATTCAAGAACCAGATACTCAAAATGTCCATAACCGGGGACACGGCTAACCATGATTAGTTTGTACACTCTGTAGAGGTTTGCACACTTTTCCCCACAAGACTTGATCTCCTCCGTTGGATTTCTCGCACTACAAGGTGTTTGAGAAACGGATGACCGAGACACAGTCTTTCAGAAACGTTAACTCTTTAATCTGGGTGGACAGTTACACCTACTTTCTGTCAGGACCCCGATTCCAAGTCACATCAATCTAGCCGGTAACACTTCATATCACTTTGCGGCCTCACGCACGGTACTCCCACGGGTGTCACCTTACCATGGCCCGGGACCGTTTGCGCCTTTTGGCTCACGTATATGATAGTGTCGCTAGCATCCATATGACAGGGAACCCGGGCCGACATGGCTAGTCGTGAACCCAAAGCGGCACTAACCTATGGGGACAGGCATACATGAATCACATCGAGCGTGTCGGTCAGCAGTGTGTGGATCCGGGTAGTAGCACTGGGCTAACAGGACTCCGGGAACCCGGGCTGTAGCAGGCTAGGCAGGACTCCGGATGTCACCGCGTGACATTTCCCCGAAGGGACATACACAGGAACGAAGTGAAACACATGTCGGCCAGTCAAGTGTCCTGAGCAGTAGTGCTGGGCTAACAGGACTCCGGTGAACTGGGCTGTAGCGGACTACTATGGCTCATGGAAGCACTAGACTGCATTTCCCCATAAGAGAGACTGCCAAGGATAAACAACTAGATTGTCCGATCCCACACATACCAAGCATTTCAATCATACACACAATATGCTCGATATGTGTAAATACAACATGGCATCACAACATAACCCTACAACTCAAGTATTTATCCATTAGGCTCCGAGGAGCGAGATATTACAAACATGGGTCTCATGACCCAACAATCATAGCATACAAGTCAAAGCACATGCGGAAGCTTAACATGTCTGAGTACAGACATCTACAAATGAAAAAGGCTGAGAAGCCTGACTATCTACCAGATCCTGCCGAGGGCACAAGATCATAGCTGAGGTATCAAGCTAAACGTCGAAGTCCACGCGGAACTACTAGCGAGACTGACGTCTCTCTGCAAAACATAAAATAGGCAAACGTGAGTACAAATGTACCCAGCAAGAGTTACATCAGAACTAACTACATATGCATCGGTATCAACAAAGGGGGTGGTGGAGTTTAACTGCAACAAGCCAGCTTTGACTCGGTGGCTAACCTGAACTACGACTGCAAGCAACTCTTTTGGGGTGGCGCACACGAGTCCACATATTCACCATTCAATACACCACTATGGATCCGCTCCTGTCTCCCTACGGGAAGGCCATCCATAGCACTCCCACTTATCTTGCGAGTTTTAGAGTATCCACTTTCACTTGTCTATGAACTGTTATAGGCAACCCAGAAGTCCATTACCGCGGACACGGCTATTCGAATAGATGATGTTAACCCTGCAGGGGTGTACTTCTTCACACACGCTCTCACCACTTACCGCCGTTTACACGACATGTACTCGGCAACCTTCAAGCGGAAGCCCAACGAGGGTGTCGGCCACAGCCTACCTAAACACTCAAGTCTCTAGTCCAGGTTTATCGCCTATCCAGGTTCCATCCGCAGGGAGTCCGGCCGAGGTTTCCACATACGGCCCCGGACGATGTGTACAGGGTTCCGAGACACCAAACGGGCGCCCGGCATGCCCGGCCACGGTGTATCTACCGCATCATAGCCCACCCCTAGGGTCAGCGCTATGCACGGCCGCCAACACATATCCTATAAACACCAGAAACTAGTTGGAACTCCTGGACAGAGGACAAGGGTGATCAAGAAGCCGAGAGGGTCCATTGGTTTCGGGCCCAATGCATGGTAGTAACTGTTTCATGGATCACAAACACAGAACTCAGTTCCTAAGGACGGTTTCAATGAGACAACCCACCATGTACTCCTACATGGCCTCTCACCGCTACCTTTACCAAATCATGTTCACACACTTAGCTCACACACAGTAGGACATGTTCATCACTGTTCCAATATATCCCTGATATATCAGACCTGACTCAACTCTAAGCAGTAGCAGGCATGACAAATAAGCATGAATGAGTAGGCACATCAGGGCTCAAACAACTCCTACTCATGCTAGTGGGTTTCATCTATTTACTGTGGCAATGACAGGTCATGCAAAGGATAAAGGGGTTCAGCTACCGCAACAAGTAACAGATGAATCGTTGTTGTCCTAATGCGGTAAAAGAGAGCAGGAGCAAGAGAGTGGGATTGTATCGGAATGAACAAGGGGGTTTTGCTTGCCTGGCACTTCTGAAGATAACATTGAGTCTTCATCAGTGTGAACGATCACAGCGTCGGAGCAGGGTCTACCGAGAGGGGACAATTACCGGCAAGCAAGGAAGAACACAATCAATGCGATGCAACAATATGATGCATGATCATGACATGGCAATATGTTGTTGATTGAGCTAATGCAACTAGCAACAAGTTAAATGGAGTTGGTTTGAACACTAGGTTCAAAATCAAATTCAAACTATGAATTCAAATAGTGCATTATCATGTTTTGGACTAAACAGTGAGGTTAAGTTGTTCAAACATTCATGAAAATGCCATAATCAGATTCCTTGGATTTTTCTGATAATTTTTCATATATAATTTATTGCATTTGGAGTTATAGATTATTTTCTATGATTTTTAGAAGTTTTAGCTATTTTCTGAAATAAATAAATCATTTCTGATTTATTTAAAATCCCAGAAAAGCTTTACTGCGTCAGCATTGCGCAAGGGTGATGTCAGCGGGTCAACTGGTCGGCCAGGTCAAACCGGACCAGTGGGACCCACTGGTTAGTGACCCAGTCAACTAACCAAGTTAGTTAGCCCTAACTAACTGGGTTGGGCCCACTGGTCAGCGACTAATCTAACTAACCTAAATAGGATTAGCCCTAACTAACTTAGTTAGCCGGGCGGGGCCCGCATGTCAGTGGCTCATCTAATTAGCTAAGTTAATTAACACTAACTAAACCTAACACTAATTAAGCAGGCGCCTGGGCCCACACGTCAGGGGAGGTCAAACCCCTGGTCAACCGGGGCTAAACCACCGGCGTTTAGCCGCCGGCGATGACCAGACGCGGCAGAGGGCCGCGGGAACGGGCTCTGGGGCCCCGTTCGCAGCGTGGTTGGGCTCATTCGAGAGCCCAAACCAGCGCGCGTCGGATGGTGGCGCCAGCCGGGCCTGGGGCGGCCGAAGGCGACGGCGGGGAGCTCGGCCGCAGCGGCTGGAGCTCGGGCGTGCTCGGGTTCAGCGCTGGGATACACAACAGGGGCGTGGAGAGGGGCTACGGCCTCCTAGGAGTGTGGCAAACGCGGTGACACACTCGGTTTCGAGCCCGCGCGGCTGTGGCCACAACGACGGCATCGCCGGCGGAGCCGAGTGCTCGGGCTCGATGGAGATGGCGGCTAGGAGGCGCAACCGAGGCATAGAGGAGGGGGGTTAGGGGCAGGGGCTTACGTTGAGTCTTTCGGTGCAGACGGCGGAGCCGGGGAGGTGTCGGAGCGAGCGGGGCGGCGAGGCGAATCTCCGGCGACCCAAGGAGGATGAAGGGGTCGGGGATGGTGCTTCGAGGCGTCCGGCTATAGGATCAAAAGTATGTCTATAGGGGGGGTGATTAGACTACTTGACCAAATAAAAACTTAACCTTTTCCCAATTTTAGTTCTTGGCAGATTTTAGCTATTTTAGGACAAGTCAAGCAATCATCACACAATTCAAGCAAGCATGCAAAGAGTATATTGGCAGCGGAAAGTAAAGCATGCAACTTGCAAGAATATAAAGGGAAGGGTTTGGAGAATTCAAACGCTATTGGAGACACGGATGTTTTTCCCGTGGTTAGGATAGGTGGTGCTATCCTACATCCACGTTGATGGAGACTTCAACCCACGAAGGGTAACGGTTGCGCGAGTCCACACAGGGCTCCACCCAAGGGCAACGGTTGCGCGAGTCCACGAAGGGCTCCACCCACGAAGGGTCCACGAAGAAGCAACCACCCACAAAGGGTCCACGAAGAAGCAACCTTGTCTATCCCACCATGGCCATCGCCCACGAAGGACTTGCCTCACTAGCGGTAGATCTTCACGAAGTAGGCGATCTCCTTGCCCTTACAAACTCCTTGGTTCAACTCCACAATCTTGTCGGAGGCTCCCAAGTGACACCTAGCCAATCTAGGAGACACCACTCTCCAAGAAGTAACAAATGGTGTGTAGGTAATGAACTCCTTGCTCTTGTGCTTCAAATGATAGTCTCCCCAACACTCAACTCTCTCTCATAGGATTTGGATTTGGTGGAAAGAAGATTTGAGTGGAAAGCAACTTGGGAAGGCTAGAGATCAATATTCATATGGTAGGAATGGAATGTCTTGATCTCAACACATGAGTAGGTGGTTCTCTCTCAGAACAAATGAGTTGGAATGATGTGTGTGTTCTGATGGCTCTCTCACTCAATGAGAAAGAGGTGGAGGGGTATATATAGCCTCCACACAAAATCCAACCGTTACACAGTTTTCAAATCTCAGTGGGACCGAATCAGAAAACTCGGTCTGACCGAAATAGTAAACCAAGTGACCGTTAGGAATTTTGGTGGGACTGACATGCAACTCGGTAGGACCGATTCGGTTAGGGTTTGGGCATAACGTAATCTCGGTGAGACCGATTACACAAACTCGGTGAGACCGAATTTGGTAATTAGCTAACCAGAGAGTTGGTCAGGCAAACTCGGTGGGACCAATTTTCTCTTTCGGTGAGACCGAGTGGAACTCGGTGAGACCGAAAAGTTACAAAGGGGAAACACTGAGTTTACATTGCAATCTCGGTGGGACCGATTCGCTCTTTCGGTGGGACCGAAAAGTTACGAAAGGGAAACAGAGAGTTTGCAACCCCAACTCGGTGGGACCGAGATCCTTATCGCTAGAACCGAATTGCTAGGGTTTGGAAGTGGCTAATGACAAGTGAAACTCGGTGGCGCCGGATAGGAAGAATCAGTAGGACCGAGTTTGGCTTAGAGTTTAGGTCATATGTGGATATGGGAAAGTAGTTGAGGATTTTGGAGCATATCATTAAGCACATGAAGCAAGAGGCTCATTAAGCAACACCTCATCCCTCCTTAATAGTATTGGCTTTTCCTAAAGACTCAATGTGATCTTGGATCACTAAAATATGAAATGAAGAGTCTTGAGCTTTTGAGCTTGAGCCAATCCATTTTCCTTAGCATTTTGAGGGTTCCACTTTCATATCCATGCCATGCCAATCATTGAGCTTTCCTGAAATAATCATCTTGGAATAGTATTAGCTCAATGAGCTATATGTTGTTATGAATTACCAAAACCACCTAGGGATAGTTGCACTTTCAATCTCCCCCTTTTTGGTAATTGATGACAACATATAGATCAGAGCTTCGATAAAAGATAATAAGCATGAAATATATTGTCGCTTTGAGAAGTATGTGATAAGTAAGAGCTCCCCCTAAATTTGTGCGTATTTAAAATTTGCTTTGGACTGCAAATGCACAAAGAGTTAGAGTCATGGGTTACTCTTCCATGTCACATACATCTTGGTGGAGCGCTCAAAATGATAAGAATGAAATACATGCACTCATCACCAAGAATAGTGAATGATCACAAACGATAGATAGAATGATAATATTTAAGCAAGCATCAAGCAAACATTAAGTGTAGCTTATGATCAAACACGTGATCATCAATGTCTCACAAGCATAAGGACGTAGTATCTCACACACAAGCAAACAAAGTTCGAAAAAAACACCAAATAAAGCAAGAGAGAAAAGCAACACTCTCTCTCTCGAAGCCTATGATCTATACATCTTCTCCCCCTTTGGCAACAAGTTACCAAAAAGTTCCTAGAAAATGCATAGCACTAGATCGACGCTCAGGCTTGATCTTCAGGTGGTGGTGGAGTCCGGATCACTCCAAGGACGAAGGCTTCTGTAGATGTTGAAGTAGTCGCTGGAGTTGGAGCTGAAGTAGATGCTGGAGCTGAGGCTGTAGCTGGTGCAGACGTTGTAGCTCTGGTGTCAGCAACTGGCAGTGCAGACGACCTCGGACCTCGTGGCACCCTCGCAAACGCATGAGTCGTGGTCCTGCCTCTCCTCTCATTCATGTCCTCCTGGAGCTGCTCCACTGCAGACTGAACTTCTGTTACCTTGATGTCCAAGTCATAGAACCTCTGTTCCATGATCCTCTCTAAGCTCTGCTGATTCTTAGTGACGTTGGCTAGACTTTGCTCAATTCTCAGTGTGGATGCAATCAAGTAACCGAGCTGCTCTTGTTTGGTCTTCAAGAAATAGTCAGATGCCTCCGCTTGAGTAGGCATCCTAGCAGCTTTTTCCTTCTTCGCCTTCTCCTTCTTTGCAAATGCTTGGGCAGATGATGGTTCATTCTCAGTCATAACAACTTCATTGTCCTCGAAATCTGGACGGATGGGCAGGTGTTCCTTATCCAACAAATATACGCCCGTGCCCATCTTGGAGTTGATGAGCTCCTGAATCTGAGGGGCATATCCACAGCTCCTCTTCTGATCTGCCGCTGTCCTCTTAACGGTTTCCACAATGAGACTCATAACTTTGAATTTTTGAGGCATGTCAAAAACATGAAGCAAATTGATCGCGTGACCTCTGATCATCTTGTGATCTCCAGACTTGGGCAACAGAGTGTGCCTTAGTATCCAATTGATAGTAGGCAATCCTGATAGCAGATAATGCACTGAGCCAAACTTGAATGTGTCAAGAGCTTCATTGGGAATTTCCTTGTACATATTTGACATGGAGTTATGATCCATCTTCTTCTTGGCGTAAATATCCAAGTCATCTGCTTGTTCCTCTGGGGCATTGATCAACTTCGCCCATTCCTCAACAGTGGATTGGTACCTTGTACCCTCTGACATCCATGTGATCCTTCCATCCGGATAGAAGTGTGCTGTGGAGTAGAATTGCATGATTAGCTCCTCATTCCACTTTGTGAGCTTCTGCCCAACAAAGTCTACAACTCCACACGCACTAAAGATGTCATACACTCCGGGGTAGTACTCTTCATTCTCCTTGATATATGTCTAGTCGACCCATCTCATGTCACATACGATTGGCTTCTTGTCAAGCAAAACAGTCTCATAGAAATCTTGTTGCTCCTTTGTATGAAATCTGTAGTCCACTGCAGTCCTTCTCCTAGAAGCATATGGATCTGCTTCTCTCCATTTTCTGAGCCCTAAATCTCTCCTGAGCTTCATATCCTCAGCCACAGGATGAGCATCGTTGTGGTCTGGGATCTTGGGCTTGAGCTTCCGAAGGACACTCTCTTCTTCTTCAGTAGCTTCAGGCACTGGGGCCTTGTTCTTTTCTGCAGCTGGGATGCTTCGTGTGTTTCTCTTTGGTGCACTCTTAGGCTTAGATGCAGCCTTAGGTGCTTCCTTGGGCTTGGATGCAGCTGTTCCTGACCTTATGACATCTCCCATAAGTTTGGCTGCCTTGGGCGCTGGTGCAGCTGCCTCTTCTTCCTCCTCCTCTTCTACCATGATGGAGGCTCTCCAAGCACTTTGGCTACAGTCTTCTTTACTCTCTCCTTCCTTTTCTTGCCCTCAGCAGCAACAGGCTCAATGGGAGCAGGTGCAGGCTTCTTAGTTGATGCTCTAGCCTTTGACATGGGCTGCCTGCCTGCTGGCCTCTTGACTTTCAGTCCTGGCTTTGAGCCTTGAGCTGGCTCAACTCTTTTGGAAGTGGCCTCTTCCTCTGCCATATAGTCCTCATCTTCAGAATCAGACGTTCTCTTCTTCCTTTGACGTGTGGCAGCCTTAGGCAGATTGCTGGGGGTGCTCCTGCTGCCTTCATCAGATGAACTGGAGGGACTAGTGCCCTCACTCATGACAACTTGCTGCTCAGACACATTCTGGCTGTCACTTTGATCAGACATGTTGCAAACTGACTGCTGACCCTGTGAATAGATTATGGATAAGATAGAGTGGATGAGCATCACAAAAAGCAAAGATTTTTGCAAAAGATTAATTCAAAAACTTAGTTTTAGTTTTCCACAGAAAGCATCTCGGATCTACCGATTTTCAAACTCGGTGACACCGAAGCAGTTTTGGAACCTAAACTAGTGCACTCGGTAGGACCGAGTCACAGTTCGGTGGCACCGAGATTGCTAGGGTTTCACAGAATTCCAAAATCGGTCGCACCGATAAGTTATTCTCGGTCAGACCGAGTTTCACTTGTGCAATGGCAAAAGCCAGATCGGTGGGACCGAGTTTTTCAACTCGGTGGGTCCGAGATGGTTTCGGCGGAAACCTAACCCTAAAATTTTCGAATTAAACCTAATCTACGAGTTCATTGACTGGATAGGAGTGTTTCAATCGTGGCAAGAATCATGATGATCACAATGTGCTAGGAATCAGAGTGGAGAATAGCACAAAGATCAAGTCCATACCCTAGTTTGGCGTGGACTTGCTACGGCGGCAACGGCGGGGCAGAATTCTGTTGACGGCGGCGGAGACCAGCGACTAGAGGCTGCTGGCGGCGAGAAGACGATCCGGAGACCACGAAGGCAGAGTAGGCTATCGCGCGGGCGAGGAGGTTTCGGAGAAATTTCCAAAATTTTGCCCGTCACTATATATAGCTCGACCCTGTCGGTGTGACCGAGTGGAACAACTCGGTGGCACCGAGATGCAAAACTGTGTGCAGTTATTGCAACTCGGTGTGACCGAAAAGTTCAAATCGGTTGCACCAAGATCGAAAACCTAGATCAACTTAATGAACTCGGTAGGACCGAAATGGAGTATCGGTCAGACCGAGATTCATAAAGAGGTTTTGGAAGTTTAAGTCTATGACGAATCGGGGACTCCGAGCGCTCCTCACACAGAGTGGTTCGAATCTGACTTGATCAAATTTTGTGATGCAGCATGAATAGAGTTTGAGACGAGAAAAGCATAGATAGCTAGAGGAGGTTCTTAGGCATTCTTGTCCATCCACTTGGCAAAAGAAGATAAAGCCAACAATCAAAACAACAAGTGGATGTCCTCGAATGAGTAAAATATGCAATCAGCATGCTCACACAATAAGATAGCAAATGAAATATGTGGCAAAGCATGCACAGCCAATTCTAGCATCTATCAAGCAATTTGCGATGACTAGGTCATCTATATATGAGTATATTGACTTAGGAGTCAAGTGAGAACACTTGATCGTAGGTCATACTCATCGTTTAAGCTCAAGTGGGGTTACCAGTTTTACATAAAGCATTGTTTTGTTCACATCTTTAGAGTTGCTTTAGCTCAAGTCTTAGAGTAAAGCTCCCCCTAGATGTGATATCCCCCCTAAGAGGGATGAACTAACCTTGGGTTTTGTCGATGATGACTTCATGTAGATATTGAAGATGTGGATGCTCAATGTTGATGTAGATCTCTTGGGGCTATCCATTTGAGTGAATTGCACTTTCAATACCTACATGGGTTAGTCCCACAAGGAACAAACAAGGATATCCATAGACATAGAGTGATGCACACACAAGATGATGTCCATGAAAACTTTAGGTTACCTTGTCCCTTGTCTTACCAACAAGAGGGTTTGTGACTTGATGAGGACATCAATACCATTGTTACACCCACAGCCCCTACTGTTACATATACTGGACCAATTACTAGAGCTCGCGCACGCCAATTAAATTACCAGGTACTTTCGTTTCTTGGTAATGATTCTAATGTTCATGAGATTATGATGCTGCCTAAATTGGATACATTTGTTTTGCTTTCAAATGAAGGGCCTAGCTTGGAGAAGGATGAACATTGGAGCAAGAACACGCATGAAGTTGATGGCATGCGCAAGGGGATCAAGAACGGAGTTACAAGTGATGATTTCAGGACTTTGAAGCCGCCATAAGGAGTGCATGAAGCCATGGACGAAATATACAAGATGCCACTTCATAATATTCGTCCATAGGCTATTCTAGGTGCTGCGTCACCTTATTAATGGGCCAGGCCCATGTAATTTCGAAATACTTAAGTATAGGCTATTTTTAGAGTCCGTATGTGTGGGGAAACAAGAGTTAGGGTTGGTTTCGGACCCCACCCTCAAGGGCCACGAAATTCCCCTCTCTTCCTCCATATATACAGCCCTTAGGGCGTCGTTTAGACTTTGGGTTTTGTTTAGATTAAAAGTTCGCCATAGCTGCAACTTCACGTACTTCGTTTGTGTCCAACGACCAGACCAAGACGTCACAGAACCCCACCTTGATCAATAAAGCTTTCATCTTATATTCGCAATATCCAGATTGCAATCTCAGTTTCTTGCTTGTTCTTCGTTTGCTCGCAGGAAATAGGCCCTCGTGGTCAGGTTGATCGTGCTCCGGCGTGGTCAATAACCCCTCGGAAGTTGGTTTAGCGATTGCTAAGGCGCGACGTCTCGCACGATCGTAGTCGGATCGTCAAGGTCGACTCCCACAGAAAACGATAGCCACCATCTCATCGAAACATCGGGACACCTTTGCCTCTATCATGACTCCTTGAACTAGTGCAAGATGTGGAAGTTGATTGCACTTGTTCTTGCCAAAATGATAAGAGTGAAGTATGTTGGCGGAGTCACCCTCAAGAACTCTCTAGTTCTTCTTCTTTTGGATCCACATCATCTTGATGGGAATCCTTGGAGTTGTAGTCGTACTTGATGAAGTGGAACTTGAAGAAGTCTTGGGAATCCACTTGACTAAGGTCTTAGGAGCTTCTTCAAATGCATCAATTTCCTCTTGAAGCTTGTCCTTGCCTTTTTGCTTGTAGTCTTGTGGTGGAAGATCATCTTCAGCTTGTGTCCCCTTGAAAGAAGTATACTTCTCTTGTTGAGGGACAAACTTTGTCTTGGGGTATTGATCTTCTTCCCACTCAACTCCATTGGCATTGAACTTTCGTTCAAAACCAACACCTTGATTCTTCCGGTGCATTCCTTGCTTGCGCACAATTTCCTCGAATTGCTTACTCCCGGCAAGGCTCTTGTACACTCCTTTCTCTATAATTCCCTTCAATAAGCTATTTTCTTGCTCAAGTGTAACTTGGCTAAGAGAATCATTAGTGGAATCAAGAGAACTACTAGAAGCAACAATATTGGATTTAGCATGATCATTGTTACTACTAGAGGAAGAATCTTTCTTGTTAGACTTAACTTGAGGCATGTAAGTGGATAAGAGTAAACGCTTGGCAATGTAAGAAGAACTTTTCTTGCGGAGATCATCATTGATTGCCTTTAAGAACTCATGCTCTTGCTCAAGATTGAGCTTTTCAAAGCGTAGTTTCTCATGAGCTCTTAAAAGTTCTCGATGATCTTCGAAGATAGTGTCATGAGCTAACTTAAGAGTTTTTAGTTCTTTAGTTAGAGCCTCAATCTTCTCCTTATCATTGTCATTCGTTTTATCTTGATTAGCATGATTAATTGGTCTTTCATCATAGTATTCATCACTAGAGTTGTCACCAAGCAAATCATCACCTAACAAGTCATCTTCATCACTATTGAAATCAACATACTCGGGGTGTGTTACCTTAGGACCTTTGGCCATGAAGCATCTCCCAATTCCTTCATTTGGTGAGTCAAATATGTCGTAGGAGTTGGTTGACACAAGTGCTAGACCGGCAACACCTTCATCTTGAGTATCTTCGGAGTCGGAGTGATAACTTCTCTCGGAGTGGCTGTCGGAGTCGGAGCCGGATACCCATTCACCAACATGAGCTTGATGTCTTCGTCTTTTGTAGCTCCTTGATGATTTTTCCTTCCTTTCCGAATCCTTGCTTCTCCGTGAGTATCTTCGTTCATAACGATCATCTCTACTCCTTCTCTCTCTTGGTGGTGATCCTTTGCTTCTTCTTTTTGGAGAATCTTCTCTTCTCTTGTAGGGAGCCGTACACTCATTGGAATAGTGTCCAGGTCTTCCACAATTGTAACAGTTTCTCTCTCGACTAGAAGATCTTTTGTCATTGTAGGACCTTGATTTGGAGCTTCTATCTTTGCTTCTACATTTGTAGAACTTGTTGAAGTTCTTCACCATTAAGCTCAATTCTTCATTGAAGTCTTGTTTCTCACTTGATGATGTAGGGGCTTCACATGAGGCTTTGTAGGCACCACTTGATTTGTTGTGAAGTTCCTCTTTATCCTTAAGTGACATCTCATGAGCAACAATTCTTCCAATCACTTCCGTTGGCTTGAGATCTTTGTAATTGGGCATCATTTGGATCAATGTGCACACGGTATCATATTTTCCATCCAAGGCTCTTAGGATCTTCTTGATGATGAATTTATCGGTCATCTCTTCACTTCCTAAGCCGGCAATCTCATTTGTGATGAGAGCAAGCCTAGAGTACATTTCAGCGACACCTTCACCATCCTTCATCTTGAACTTGTCAAGTTGGCTTTGAAGCACATCCAACTTGGATTCCTTGACGGAGTCGGTACCTTCGTGCATATCAATCAAAGTGTCCCAAATTTCCTTTGCATTCTCAAGGCGGCTGATTTTGTTGAATTCTTCGGGGCACAATCCGTTGAAGAGAATATCACAAGCTTGAGCATTGTATTGCAACATCTTCAACTCATCCATGGTAGCTTCACGGTTTGGTTCTCTCCCGTCAAAGAAGTCACCTTGCAAACCACACACACAATAGCCCAAACGGCGGGGTTACGTCCAAGAATATGCATTTTCATTTTATGCTTCCAACTAGCAAAATTAGTACCATCAAAGTAAGGACCTCTACGGTGATAATTTCCCTCGCTAGACGCCATACTCTCCTAGGTTGTGAAACCAAGGCTATGACCACCAAAAGCTATGGAGATCAAGCAAATGGAGACCAAAGCTCTGATACCACTTGTAGGATCGAAAGTATGTCTAGAGGGGGGTGATTAGACTACTTGACCAAATAAAAACTTAACCTTTTCCCAATTTTAGTTCTTGGCAGATTTTAGCTATTTTAGGACAAGTCAAGCAATCATCACACAATTCAAGCAAGCATGCAAAGAGTATATTGGCAGCGGAAAGTAAAGCATGCAACTTGCAAGAATATAAAGGGAAGGGTTTGGAGAATTCAAACGCTATTGGAGACACGGATGTTTTTCCCGTGGTTAGGATAGGTGGTGCTATCCTACATCCACGTTGATGGAGACTTCAACCCACGAAGGGTAACGGTTGCGCGAGTCCACACAGGGCTCCACCCAAGGGCAACGGTTGCGCGAGTCCACGAAGGGCTCCACCCACGAAGGGTCCACGAAGAAGCAACCACCCACAAAGGGTCCACGAAGAAGCAACCTTGTCTATCCCACCATGGCCATCGCCCACAAAGTACTTGCCTCACTAGCGGTAGATCTTCACGAAGTAGGCGATCTCCTTGCCCTTACAAACTCCTTGGTTCAACTCCACAATCTTGTCGGAGGCTCCCAAGTGACACCTAGCCAATCTAGGAGACACCACTCTCCAAGAAGTAACAAATGGTGTGTAGGTAATGAACTCCTTGCTCTTGTGCTTCAAATGATAGTCTCCCCAACACTCAACTCTCTCTCATAGGATTTGGATTTGGTGGAAAGAAGATTTGAGTGGAAAGCAACTTGGGATCAAGATTCATATGGTAGGAATGGAATGTCTTGATCTCAACACATGAGTAGGTGGTTCTCTCTCAGAACAAATGAGTTGGAATGATGTGTGTGTTCTGATGGCTCTCTCACTCAATGAGAAAGAGGTGGAGGGGTATATATAGCCTCCACACAAAATCCAACCGTTACACAGTTTTCCAATCTCGGTGGGACCGAATCAGAAAACTCGGTCTGACCGAAATAGTAAACCTATTGACCGTTAGGAATTTCGGTGGGACTGACATGCAACTCGGTAGGACCGATTCGGTTAGGGTTTGGGCATAACGTAATCTCGGTGAGACCGATTACACAAACTCGGTGAGACCGAATTTGGTAATTAGCTAACCAGAGAGTTGGTCAGGCAAACTCGGTGGGACCGATTTTCTCTTTCGGTGAGACCGAGTGGAACTCGGTGAGACCGAAAAGTTACAAAGGGGAAACACTGACTTTACTTTGCAATCTTGGTGGGACCGATTCGCTCTTTCGGTGGGACCGAAAAGTTACGAAAGGGAAACAGAGAGTTTGCAACACCATCTCGGTGGGACCGAGATCCTTATCGGTAGAACCGAATTGCTAGGGTTTGGGAGTGGCTAATGACAAGTGAAACTCGGTGGCGCCGGATAGGAAGAATCGGTAGGACCGAGTTTGGCTTAGAGTTTAGGTCATATGTGGATATGGGAAAGTAGTTGAGGATTTTGGAGCATATCATTAAGCACATGAAGCAAGAGGCTCATTAAGCAACACCTCATCCCACCTTAATAGTATTGGCTTTTCCTAAAGACTCAATGTGATCTTGGATCACTAAAATATGAAATGAAGAGTCTTGAGCTTTTGAGCTTGAGCCGATCCATTTTCCTTAGCATTTTGAGGGTTCCACTTTCATATCCATGCCATGCCAATCATTGAGCTTTCCTGAAATAATCATCTCGGAATAGTATTAGCTCAATGAGCTATATGTTGTTATGAATTACCAAAACCACCTAGGGATAGTTGCACTTTCACCGGCGTCATGTGGCTCGGCGGAAAGGACCGGGGCATCACGGCGGAGCTCGGGGACGCGTCGAAGAGGCTCGGAGGTGGCTCTGGCCGTGGGGGAGCTCATCGGCGGCGATGGTTGCGTTCGGTCGCGCGCGTGAGAGAGAGACAGAGGAGGGGATGAGGGCGAGGGAGAGTGCGAGAGAGGTCGGGGGATGCGTGGCGTCGCGAGGGAGGGCGAGAGCGACGAGGAGGCAGGCAGGAAGGCAGGAGGTGGCCGGCGCGTGGCCGGCGCGCGGCGAGCACGCGCCCCTGCCTTCTAGCGCGAGGTAGGGGGTGACTGGTGTTGGCCAGTCGGCTGGGCCGGCACACTGTCGGGCCAGCAGTGGCCCAGGTAAGCTCTCTCTCTTCTCTGTTTTCTAAATTGTTTCTGTTTTCTATTTTTCTGCAATTGTTTTGGGTTTAGTTTTAACACCAAACCATTTTATGAAATCCTGAAAATAATTATGTGGCTAGAACTAAAATATCCAAAACCACATAAAATGTTCCAGAATTATTGGACATATATTAATTATATAAAGAATATATATCCAATGCAAATAGTTATTGAATTAATTCAAAGGCCCAAAATAAATGTTTCTGAGATACCAAAAACATTGGTTTGAATTTTACCTCTTGCCAATATTTTCAGAGACTAAGAGGAACATTTTCTTGGACTTCTTTGAAGACATTTTAATGTTGATTATTTTTGAACTGGTTTCTGAGGGTTTCAACAAACCTCAATTCAACTTTCAGAAATTTTAGACATGATGTATGAGTGCAGATGCAACAATTTCACTCAGGTACTCTAGGGCTGTGACAACTCACCCCTACTAAACAATAATCTCGTCCCGAGATTCAAGCGTAGGGTAAGGTGAAGGGGGAAACACAAGCTAACAAAATCTTCATGATCCAGATGTCTTCTCGAGGATGTTGATTTATTGCATCATCTTGATCTCGACGTCTTGCTTTGATAACTACATCCAACATGACAACGAGTAGAAAGGGAGAATTTAAGAAGAAACAATCTTCTTGAGGTTCGAGCAACATATTAATGATCACAAGATCAACTCATGGAATGAGACATGGAAACATCTCTGGAGCTGAGAGGCAAAACATGCATCAGAGATGATGGAAGAGAAACATATGACAAAGGTTCAAATTGGTAGGCGATAATTCCATGCTGGAGTAGGATGGTACATGGTTTTCAAGGTAGTGAGGAGATAATTGCCATGATACCATAACGAGACATCTTAAGGAAGGTGACTCGCAGAAATATTCCCTTAAGTGGCAAAAAGAATTACTTTTGATTCAGAGATCATTGAAACTCTTCATACCGGCTTAAGGAAATTTACAATTGATCGTTTGAGATAGCTCGAAGAGATGGCATACTTGGACTACGATGGATGATGTGGACTACCTTGTTGAAGACAATGCAATGGATGATTTTTGCTTATCAGCGGAAATGGATGGGACCCATGGTAGACTGACACAATGACGGGTGCAAGCTGGGAACAAAATGCAAATACTGGGAATGATTCTAGTGACTGGGAAAAAGATCAACAGACGAGAGTGATTCCCCTGTTTGAATGGTTATAGCATAACCGAGGAAACTGAGAGCGGATCCCATTTAATGCCAAAGATAAATCCTAGTGCTTGCACGTGCTCTCAAGAACTTGAGCATTTCCATATTCATCAAGGTTTTACCAATATCCGTGACAAGGATCCTGGCAACACAACATACCACCATGATGGATATTGGTGGAGGATGCGGATGCAAAGGAAGATAACACTTTCTCAGATTTCACCTTAGCAAGGCCAAGGGGACAAAATCTGGATAATCGACCGAGAGACATTTAGCACTCCGCTTCTAATGTTCTCCTTGAGGTACTAGCGTATCCCAATCATAGATATGGTTTGATATCTAGAACATCAAGTAAAGGTCGGACTTCAGGAACACAAAATCCATAAGGGACATCCAGGGGGTAAATCCTACGAAATCCTTATGGGGAGGTGGCCAACTTTCTAAATCAAGATACTACAATAATAGGTCTTCCGGTTGGGTGTGTTGGCCACGACATCCACTTTACCGGTTATGAGACCAATATTATAGTTCTTGGGAAAACGTTCCAACCATCACATATGCCTGAGATTCAGATCTGGTTGGTGTCAGGACATTCCAAACTCATCGAGTCTAGAAAGAAAAATTAAAGTTTGCAACACAAATCGACGAGATGACATTGTGAGATTCTTAGGGAATGAACTACGATAGTAAGCTCCAAAACATGAGCTGGTTTTGTACAAACTGGTGAACACGCTGTTCCATACAAGCATGACCACATAGTAGTCTTATAATAAAACACTACCGAGTTCAGGTGGGGAACCATCATCAAGGATAACACAAGTCCTTGCATAAGTCATCATTAGCTCTTAAGAAGGAACTTCTTCTCCTTGAACAAATCAATCAGTGGCTTGGTGTGCTAGGAACACATACAGAATGGAGGCGGCCAGCCTATCATACCATAGAGTACTTCGCACATAGGCATGACTAACTTGGGATGATTCTAGAGGGAGCAAAAACAAGCTTTCTCGAATTTATAGCGGCAACTTGCACCAAATGCACATGAATCAGAGAAAGTTGCTTATTTCATCCAAACATATGCTTCATGAACGAAACACGAAGAAATGCTTACACAAGTTTCCAACACTAGGTTGATGTTCAACATGAGTCATGGGGGAAGACAGAATGCTGCTAATGGGCTCAACAGCAACTCATCCGAATTTCCATATCACTGGACTTCCACCATCATGTGAACACAGTGATAGTATTGGTCAGACCAGAAGATGTAATGATGCATGCTCGAGGGATCAACCACGAGTAAGACAACATTATGAACATCGTTGGTTCTGATTTGACTTGACGATAGCCCATACTCAAGTCAAGGTTTTGACAAGGCAATAGATCCAACAACTGATCACGAGGACCAATCGATGGAGATATCATCTTTCTTCAACACGCACACACACAAAAAGATATCCCTTAACATGAACTAAGTCAGACAAGCTTTATCTTCCAACTCTCCAAGTTGTTGTTTAGCTCAACCAACTAGCTCAGGGATATCCAACACAGATTCCTGGAGAAGGGGTGATTTATAAGAAAACCCATTTAATCACGAACTCAACATACCGATTAGGTGACAACCAGGTAATACTTCCGAGAAGATCTTCGGAAATCATGAACCACCGATATGTTATTAAGCTCGAGAAAAATCTTGCTTGTCAGGGCAAGACGATATGATCAAATAAGCAAGGATAGACACAGTCCCAACTCTTGATCGAAGAGTTCACCAGGGAAATGGACTAGGTAGCACAATAAATCTTAGAATGATGATTTAATATCCAACACGCTAAGAATGAAAATATTGTCCATTAACTACCAAGCAACGGAGTTGCTAGGAGTATTGATTTCACACATCAGGACTCACTTGCCGGCATTCCAGTTGCGACAACACGGGACCGAGGAATGAAAAATGATGGTAAGAAGTATCACTGCGTCAAGAATTCATGAGAGAGGGTGCAATTCTCATGACAATCCTGACATAAAGGGGGTAATACTCTAGGGTAGAACAGAGCAAAAGCTGGATTGGCATTTGATCTGCAGAACACAACTACTTTGACCCAATCCTGGATATGGATGAGGTACTGGAGTTTGTTTCTCCTAATTATTCTGAAATGGAATGGCTTAACGTACCACAAGAATAATAAACATTGATAACACGAGTGCACAATTACTCCTGACTATCAATTGATAGACGATGGTCAGAATAACAAATGAAGATGGACAACTCAAGGGGACATATATCTTTCTGAGTTGTGGATGCATAGATTAGTATGTCGAATCAAGTTCAACAGGTTTCTTCCGGATAACCCATGCAGAGAGGTAGGATTGGCAGAGTCACAATATAGAATGGGGAACTCATCGAGAGCCCTCCTGTTGTGATATTTTGATCCAACAAACTTCTGCCATAAGTGGTTCATAGTATTTGGAAGAAGGAAAATACCACGGACCTCGAGGACTAATGCAAAGGTTACTAATATCCTAAAGGAACTAGCAACACTATCAACATGAGGTAAGTAGGGTGAATCTCGGGTTCAAGAACCCAGGAATAGAATACCTACTACTAAATGGCATCACGAGATGCTTTCGAGAATGGTGGCCAGAATTATCACACCGGAACACAAAACATGGCTAGATTACTAGGTGACTATCTAAAACACCTAGGGTCATAATAATAGCTCCAACATATATGTCGAGGCAACAGAGTACCTTAACTCACCGATTAGTGTGATTAATCTGGCCCAAATGGACATCAGGAACAGGAGGAAGGGGTTTGCAATTGCATCAGACTATGTAGAGACCTGGGATGACTCGGACAGCATAACGGCTGTAAATGCTCAAAATTATTTGAGACATCCTGCAAAAATGGTGGCATAACCACTCAACAACAAAATGTCAAGGTTCTAAAATCAACTGTCAACATACGGAAGTAGTAGGAACGGAACTGAGGCTTGAATCCAACAATCCTATAAGTCTACGGATTAGTAACACGTCATCCTGATAGATAGATGAGAAGGCCTAGTTTCTTAACCCGCGTAGAATGAGAAGAGAATGACTCAGATTAGAGGGCATAAGGTAAAGGAGTAAAAAGAGCCTTATGTTCCCTTCCACAATCAATTCCCCTACATAACTAAAGCATTTCTAGACACAACTTCGACCGGTTTGGCTTGGTAATCCTACAGGCAGTCAGGCTCTGATACCAACGCTGTCAGGACCCCGATTCCAAGTCACATCGATCTAGCCGGTAACACTTCATATCACTTTGCGGCCTCACGCACGGTATTCCCACGGGTGTCGCCTTACCATGGCCCGGGACCGTTTGCGCCTTTTGGCTCACGTATATGATAGTGTCGCTAGCATCCATATGACAGGGAACCCGGGCCGACATGGCTAGTCGTGAACCCAAAGCGGCACTAACCTATGGGGACAGGCATACATGAATCACATCGAGCGTGTCGGTCAGCAGCGTATGGATCCGGGCTGTAGCACTGGGCTAACAGGACTCCGGGAACCCGGGCTGTAGCAGGCTAGGCAGGACTCCGGATGTCATTGCGTGACATTTCCCCGAAGGGACAGACACAGGAATGAAGTGAAACACATGCCGGCCAGTCAAGTGTCCTGAGCAATAGTGCTGGGCTAACAGGACTCCGGTGAACCGGGCTGTAGCGGACTACTATGGCTCATGGAAGCACTAGACTACATTTCCCCATAAGAGAGACTGCCAAGGATAAACAACTAGATTGTCGGATCCCACACATACCAAGCATTTCAATCATACACACAATATGCTCGATATGTGTAAATACAACATGGCATCACAACATAACCCTACAACTCAAGTATTTATCCATTAGGCTCCGAGGAGCGAGATATTACAAACATGGGTCTCATGACCCAACAATCATAGCATACAAGTCAAAGCACATGCCGAAGCTTAACATGTCTGAGTACAGACATCTACAAATGAAAAAGGCTGAGAAGCCTGACTATCTACCAGATCCTGCCGAGGGCACAAGATCGTAGCTGAGGTATCAAGCTAAACATCGAAGTCCACAAGGAACTACTAGCGAGACTGACGTCTCTTTGCAAAACATAAAATAGGCAAACGTGAGTACAAATGTACCCAGCAAGACTTACATCAGAACTAACTACATATGCATCGGTATCAACAAAGGGGGTGGTGGAGTTTAACTGCAGCAAGCCAGCTTTGACTCGGTGGCTAACCTGAACTACGACTGCAAGCAACTCTTTTGGGATGGCGCACACGAGTCCACATATTCACCATTCAATACACCACTATGGATCCGCTCCCGTCTCCCTACGGGAAGGCCATCCATAGCACTCACACTTATCTTGCGAGTTCTGGAGTATCCACTTTCACTTGTCTATGAACTGTTATAGGCAACCCAGAAGTCCATTACCGCGGACACGGCTATTCGAATAGATGATGTTAACCCTGCAGGGGTGTACTTCTTCACACACGCTCTCACCACTTACCGCCGTTTACACGACATGTACTCGGCAACCTTCAAGCGGAAGCCCAACGAGGGTGTCGGCCACAGCCTACCTAAACACTCAAGTCTCTAGTCTAGCTTTATCGCCTATCCAGGTTCCATCCGCAGGGAGTCCGGCCGAGGTTTCCACATACGGCCCCGGACGATGTGTACAGGGTTCCGAGACACCAAACTGGCGCCGGCATACCCGGCCACGGTGTATCTACCGCATCATAGCCCACCCCTAGGGTCAGCGCTATGCACGGCTGCCAACACATATCCTATAAACACCAGAAACTAGTTGGAACTCCTGGACAGAGGACAAGGGTGATCAAGAAGCCGAGAGGGTCCATTGGTTTCGGGCCCAATGCGTAGTAGTAACTGTTTCATGGATCACAAACACAGAACTCAGTTCCTAAGGACGGTTTCAATGAGACAACCCACCATGTACTCCTACATGGCCTCTCACCGCTACCTTTACCAAATCGTGTTCACACACTTAGCTCACACACAGTAGGACATGTTCATCACTGTTCCAATTCATCCCCGATGAATCAGACCTGACTCAACTCTAAGCAGTAGCAGGCATGACAAATAAGCATGAATGAGTAGGCACATCAGGGCTCAAACAACTCCTACTCATGCTAGTGGGTTTCATCTATTTACTGTGGCAATGACAGGTCATGCAAAGGATAAAGGGGTTCAGCTACCGCAACAAGTAACAGATGAATCGTTGTTGTCCTAATGCAGTAAAAGAGAGAAGGAGCGAGAGAGTGGGATTGTATCGGAATGAACAAGGGGGTTTTGCTTGCCTGGCACTTCTGAAGATAACATTGAGTCTTCATCAGTGTCAACGATCATAACGTCGGAGCAGCGTCTACCGAGAGGGGACAATTACCGGCAAGCAAGGAAGAACACAATCAATGCGATGCAACAATATGATGCATGATCATGACATGGCAATATGCTGTTGATTGAGCTAATGCAACTAGCAACAAGTTAAATGGAGTTGGTTTGAACACTAGGTTCAAAATCAAATTCAAACTATGAATTCAAATAGTGCATTATCATGTTTTGGACTAAACAGTGAGGTTAAGTTGTTCAAACATGCATGAAAATGCCATAATCAGATTCCTTGGATTTTTCTGATAATTTTTCATATATAATTTATTGCATTTGGAGTTATAGATTATTTTCTATGATTTATAGAAGTTTTAGCTATTTTCTGAAATAAATAAATCATTTCTGATTTATTTAAAATCCCAGAAAAGCTTTACTGCGTCAGCATTGCGCAAGGGTGATGTCAGCGGGTCAACTGGTCGGCCAGGTCAAACCTGACCAGTGGGACCCACTGGTCAGTGACCCACTCAACTAACCAAGTTAGTTAGCCCTAACTAACTGGGTTGGGCCCACTGGTCAACGACTAACCTAACTAACCTAAATAGGATTAGCCCTAACTAACTTAGTTAGCCCGCCCGCATGTCAGTGGCTCATCTAATTAGCTAAGTTAATTAACACTAACTAAACCTAACACTAATTAAGCGGGCGCCTGGGCCCACACGTCAGGGGAGGTCAAACCCCTGGTCAAGCGAGGCTAAACCACCGGCGTTTAGCTGCCGGCGATGACCAGACGCGGCGGAGGGCCGCGGGAACGGGCTCTGGGGCCCCGTTCGCAGCGTGGCTGGGCTCGTTCGAGAGCCCAAACAAGCGCGCGTCGGATGGTGGCGCCAGCCGGGCCTGGGGCGGCCGGAGGCGACGACGGGGAGCTCGGCCGCGGCGGCCGGAGCTCGGGCGTGCTCAGGTTTGGCGCTGGGATACGGCCTCCTGGGAGTGTGGCAAACGTGGTGACGCGCTCGGTTTCGAGCCCGCGTGGCTGTGGCCACGACGACGGCGTCGCCGACGGAGCAGAGTGCTCAGGCTCGGTGGAGATGGCGGCTAGGGTGCGCAACCGAGGCGTAGAGGAGGGGGGTTAGGGGCAGGGGCTTACGTTGAGTCTTTCGGTGCAGACGGCGGGGCCAGGGAGGTGTCGGAGCGAGCGGGGCGGCAAGGCGAATCTCCGGTGACCCAAGGAGGATGAAGGGGTCGGGGATGGTGCTTCGAGGCGTCCTGCATCATGTGGCTCGGCGGAAAGGACCGGGGCGTCACGGCGGAGCTCGGGGACGCGTCAGAGAGGCTCGGAGGTGGCTCTGGCCGTGGGGGAGCTTGTCGGCGGCGACGGCTGCGTTCGGTCGCGCGCGTGAGAGAGAGACGGAGGAGGGGATGAGTGCGAGGGAGAGTGCGAGAGAGGTCGGGGGATGCATGGCGTCGCGAGGGAGGTCCAGAGCGATGAGGAGGCAGGCAGGGAGGCAGGAGGTGGCCGGCGCGTGGCCGGCGTGCGGCGAGCATGCGCCCCTGCCTTCTGGCGCGAGGTAGGGGGTGACTGGCGTTGGCCAGTCGGCTGGGCCGGCACAGTGTCGGGCCAGCAGTGGCCCAGGTAAGCTCTCTCTCTCTTCTCTGTTTTCTAAATTGTTTCTGTTTTCTATTTTTCTGCAATTGTTTTGGGTTTAGTTTTAACACCAAACCATTTTATGAAATCCTGAAAATAATTATGTGGCTAGAACTAAAATATCCAAAACGACATAAAATGTTCCAGAATTATTGGAAATATATTAATTATATAAAGAATATATATCCAATGCAAATAGTTATTAAATTAATTCAAAGGCCCAAAATAAATGTTTCTGAGATACCAAAAACATTGGTTTGAATTTTACCTCTTGCCAATATTTTCAGAGACTAAGAGGAACATTTTCTTGGACTTCTTTGAAGACATTTTAATGTTGATTATTTTTGAACTGGTTTCTGAGGGTTTCAACAAACCTCAATTCAACTTTTAGAAATTTTAGACATGATGCATGAGTGCAGATGCAACAATTTCACTCAGGTACTCTAGGGCTGTGACACTTTCCCCTACATCTGCTAGCCCACCACTGAAAGAGGTCATGCAACCTACTCAACTATGCTAGAGCCCATAATAGCTTGTGGCTGCACACGGAAGTTTCTAGCATGAATAATCTTATGATCCCTTTGAGCCTGGGTGGCGAACCAAAAAGGACAGCACTGGTATATCCCCAGGTGTCCAGGCAAGTCCACTAGTATATCCCCAGGGTGCCCCAACCAATCCACCCAGATGTGTATTAAAGTAGCCACCTTAAGTTAAACCTTAGTTAACGATAATCTCTCACATCTTTCATGAATTATCTCAAACCAATCCACGTCTACGAGCATAGCATAGTAGTATAAGCATAACGTAGTAGTAACTCCCAAGGTTTGAATGCAAGACAATAGGTTCCTACCTCATCAACTACTTCCCAATACACACATGTTAACAATCCTACTCATGCAATGTTTGAGGGTAAAACTAATGCATAAAACTGGGTATGAAAAGTATGATCAAAGTGTGAACTTGCCTTTTACTGTTGATGAAGATGATTCGCACTCATAACTCCTGATAGTTCTACTCGTCACACTCCGTTCAATCTATCGTGAGCAAGCAATTGCATACATAAGCACTCATGCAAAAGAATCGAAGAAAAGACTTTGGAAAACATCGAAAACAAGCAATTAACTCTTGCAACATAAAACAATTTCTAACATTACCAAAATTGGGTGGATTTGGTCTTATCAGAAAGTTTAGGTCAAGAGCTTCGATTTGCAAAAAGAATCAACTAAAATGGATTTATAAAACTCAAGTTACGAACAAAATAAGATTCAAATCAAATCTGTTTGAATTCAAATTTTAAAACTTTCAAAAAACATGTTTAAGTTGTTTTACTGGAAAGAGGGGATCATAACGAAGAAGTGGGCGTTGGTTTCGTATGATTTGGACAAACGAGCGAAAAGTAGAGATGGTTTGAATATCAGGGACTAATCTATAAATAAAATATTCACGGATGGGTCCCTGGCCGAAAATAAAAAGAAAAAAAGAAAAACTCTACCGAACGAACGTTCGCTACAGAGACTAACCTAGCGAAAACCATTCGTTACAAACCTAAACTAGTGAGCGTTCGCTATATAACTAAACCTAATAATAAACCGATCAAATAAAACTAAACCGAACAAAAATAAAAACCGGACGGACCTAGCGGTTTTTCGTCGAAAACCGGCAGCGACGAACAGTGAGCTCCGGCGTCTGCGGGATGCGACACGGCGGCTCCGAAGAGATGCGGCAACAGCGGCGGTGGCGCGGGGCTACGATGTGGTGGTGCGGTGGAGTGCGGCGGCGGCGCTCGCGGAGTGCGACGGTACGGTTAGCAGCAGCGACGAAGTGCGGTGGCGCGGCAAGATGCGGCAGCAGGCATGGCGAGATGCGGGCGGCGGCTGGCTGCGGGGACGAGGTCTAGGGGCCCCGAGGTGGCGTATATATAGGGGGGCGGCGAACCTCAGGAGGTGTCCCTAGTTGGCATGAGGCGGCGGCTTGGGCCTGGCTCGGAGCTGGGCTGGCCCAGTTCGGCGGAAGGGATTTTTTTTAAACATTTTTCCAGACAAACAAAAATAATGAAAACAAAATAAATAAGAATATTATATAGGCACATAATATATCAAAATTTTCATAAAAAGATTTCCTACAACCTGAACATTTTTCTAACGTCAAATAAAATCCACAAAATTTTTAAATAAAACAAAGAGTGCTACAACTACAATAAAACCTAGTAAAAATCATTTTAAAAATACCAAAATGATTTCAAATTTATTTCTCTCCAATTTTCTACTATAGGGAATCATGTTTCCCTATTTTCCATATATTTTATTTCTGGAGAAAAATAATTTGAATAAAACCCAAATAACTCCAAATTGGAAATAATTTCAAAGGGGCTTTAAATTTGAAATCTTTGAAACTTCGAACTCATATTTCATATGTTTTGAAGAAGTCATTTTATCTTCTCTCATGAAAATCATTGAGTTGCTTAAAGTTCCTGAATTTGAAAATATTTCCAAATGAAATTCAAATATTTTCAAATACCCTTTTCATTTAATTAAATGGAAGAAGTCATATCATCTTCTCTCTAGGGTTTTGTATTTGAAAAAAAATTGAATTCATGGAGGTCAGAAAAGCAAAGTGAAAGTTTGGGAAAGTCCTTTTATTCCCTCTCATTTAACTTTCAAAAAGTTTCGAATTTCACTCAACTTCAGTCATCACAATCAAGCAAACAATCAAAACTATTTATTTATTATAACATTCCAAAATTTAGAATTTTGGGATGTTACAAACCTACCACCCGTAAAATGAATCTCGTCCTCGAGATTCAGAGAGGCTAGAAAGAAATGGGTTAGGTTCGGGGGTCTTCTCAAAATCCATCGATTGTCTCTGGGGTCTGGGGTGTACCACCCTTAGAAGAAAAGTTATGGTTCCATCAAAACTCATATACTTCCTCCTATTTGTTGGCAGTGTCAGTCTTCTCAGATCTTCAAGATAATATCTTCTCTGGGACCTTCCGGTAGTGGCATAACCTTTTTCCTCAATTCTTATGTCCTTTCATCTTGGTAAGGTTATTCTGTGACTGGGTCTTCTTAGCTGACGGGTCTGGCGCCAATACTAAACAACTATCGATATCTCATGGTGGTCATCAAACAATTTGACTAGGTCCCTACGGAAAACGGGCCTGGGCTTCATTCTCATCGTATGAACTACGATTAGCAACAACTGCCTTATACAAGGGAAGATTGTCATACCATTCTAAGGTTTAAACAAAGTTTTGACATCGTCGTCTCTATACTATGGGTAAGTCACTCAGATTTACCATCCCACATAGCAAGGCGAATAATAAGAGTAAGTCAGTATGGTGATCAATCCATCCCGCACCCAAATCATTACCTTGTATACGGTTTAGCGAATCTCGCATTCTAACACTCGGTCATCCTCACAAGCATTGCAGAATTTCTCTTGTTGACGAACTAAGTTCAGATAAATCCATGAATTTTGCAAGCCAAACAAACATCTATCGTTCCTTCACAACTCTTAGGTTTTGCGTAAACTCCTATAAGGTCGTCAGTGGGTAAGGTCATAATCTCTTCCAGGGTTTTTCCTTCAGCAAGAGTGTGCTTGCTTCTTGGCATGTCCTGGGGCCTATGGGTTATGGCCCATCTCATCACTTGCAAACCTTGAAATCATCATCGGGGCAACTGATCATTATTCCAACATCCAGCTTCCCAGCATTCTTAAATCCATCCAATTGTACTGTCTCTCTTCCTTCTACTGGTACCAAACTAAGATGTGATTACTCAGACTCATCATGGAGTTAAAATTGCTCCATATTACCACCCTTCTACCTCCTTTACATCCAATAGTACTTCATCTCTTCATGCTCTTGGGGTATCCCACATATTGAGACAAAACTCCTTATTTTGTCTGAAGTCCACTTCGTGGAATATCATAATCCTTTCCAGGGGTCAAGTGTCCTCACAGGGTACTACCACCCTTGAAATGCACCAATTCATCCATAGACCATATTTCTCATATCCTCGAAAACGGTCAAAATCTTTCTTCATAGAGTAACTACTCATAAAATCCAAATCGGTACCAGCGATGCTATCTTTATAGATTATCAAATTATTACAATCTCCTGCATTCCATCACATGCCTCAAAACCTCAATATAAAAAGAATTGTTCCCACTACTACTACTATATTTCTCATAGACTCAACTATTTATCACAAGCCTTCTTCTCCTTGGGGACAATCTCTGGCGAAGTGCCATGCTTCACTACAGTAGAAACATATTACTTCTGACAAGTCTCGTGGTTTCCTCATGATTACATAGCCTCCTTGGGTCCTAGGCTTCCTTTTTGGGCAACTGCTGGAGTAGTGCCCCAACTCCTTGCACTTGAAACAGGTGATATGACTCAGGTCCTTCCTTGAATCCAATCTATTTCTCTTCCTGGACTTTTCCGTTCCAATTAGGGCTTCTATTTCCTATGGGTCATACTCTACTTCCTCTGTTGAGAATTCTACTAGATCCCCATTCAGACAATTCTAGGAGATGTGTCCTTCATCTCCACATGAGTAGCATGACTTGGTGTAGGGTTTAATTGGGTCTTCTTTGGGTGTGTCCACCACCTCTTCCTTCATCACAGGTTCTTCTAAAATTTCCATGAGGGCTCCTTTCATTGCTTCTTTCTTCTACTGTACGGTTCTTTGTACCATGGGTAAATGTGACACTGAGCAGGGTAGTCCCTTCACACAAGAAACAAGTTACCTGCTTAGTGGGGCATTCTTCCTCTGGGTGACTTTCTTCACAATGAGGGCATTCATCCCTATGTTCCTTATGGTTGTGTCCTATTTCTCCATAGAGCTTGCATGCACAAGGTTTCTTCATATCATTTCCATAAAGCTTCAATTTCTGGGACACAAGACGAGACCTTTGCAGAGTCAACTTAAATTCTTTCCAAGTGGTTACTCCTTGCCATCCATTGATGGTTTGGTACATCCTCCACCAAGTAGCAGCACCTCTTTCAAAGCACCGAAGAGCATGCTGGGCCATATCCTTTCTTGCTATAGTGTTATTCTCCATATGACCTTCCATGTTCTAAATCCATCAGTACGCCTAAAATTGACTTATCAGTCCCAGGAATGTGAGTTCATCTCCATTCCTCCTCTATTGGGTCCAGGGTTTGGGGTGAGATAAGAGAGATAGAGAGGGATACACATAATGCAAACAATATTTTTGAAGAGACAAATTTTATTTTGTGGCTATCGGGAAAACATCAAACAAATGACAGCTCACAAATGTTGCATCTAACGTAGGTATATAACAGAGGTCTGGTCTTCTAAAGGTCAATAAATCTTCAAAGTCGCCAAGCTCTTCAAGTCTTATTTATGTCTCCGATGATTTCTTCCAGTCGTGCTTGTCCTTCTCAAGTTGTTTTTCCAGTTCATCTCTGTTGACACGAAGTTTCTCGTGACGTCCTTTAATATTTTTGGAGTTGCATTCCAAACTTCTGGATTTCAACTTCCTTGTCATGAACCATGGTCCTACTGTCCTTCAGTTCCTGATGAATCTCTGGTATCCCGAGGTTTTGCTCCTCCAGCTTGGCTACTTTCAGCTTCCGGCTCCTGAGTTCTTCACGAAATACTTCCTTGTCAAATACGTCTTCCTAAAGGTCCATCAAATTCTTGATGTAATACTCCAGATCCTAGCGATACACCAACTAAGGTTAAAACTTCATCTTTTGCTGACAAATGCTCCATCAGCCTTCTACCATCCAATCCTTCCGAAGAAATGCATGCTTAACTCATCTCGGTGACAATAGCAGGAGAGGGCGATAACATCATGGATAGCCATGCTTATGCCCATGTCTTTGCCATGAGCTATCATTCCATTGCTGATATCTCCCTCCTTTGGGTTTTCTTGACAAAAACTTTGAGTTTTAACGCTCCATGTTTTCTACCTCTTGAGCACTGCGTTGGTTTTCCCCGAAGAGGAAGGGATAATGCAGCAAAGTAGCGTAAGTATTTCCCTCAGTTTTTGAGAACCAAGGTATCAATCCAGTAGGAGGCTATGCGCGAGTCCCTCGCACATGCACAACACAAATAAATCCTTGCAACCAACACAAATAGGGGTTGTCAATCCCTATAGGGCCACTTACGAGAGTGAGATCTGATAGATATGATAAGATAATATTTTTGGTATTTTTATGATAAAGATGCAAAATAAAATAAAGGAAAAGTAAATAGCAAAGTAAATAACTAAATAGTAGGAGATTAATATGATAAAGATAGACCCGGGGGCCATAGGTTTCACTAGTGGCTTCTCTCAAGAGCATAAGTATTCTACGGTGGGTGAACAAATTACTGTTGAGCAATTGACAGAATTGAGCATAGTTATGAGAATATCTAGGTATGATCATGTATATAGGCATCACGTCCGAGACAAGTAGACCGACTCCTGCCTGCATCTACTACTATTACTCCACTCATCGACCGCTATCCAGCATGCATCTAGAGTATTAATTTAAAAACAGAGTAATGCCTTAAGCAAGATGACATGATGTAGAGGGATAGACTCATGCAATATGAAGAACACCCCAGCTTGTTATCCTCGATGGAAACAATACAATACGTGCCTTGCTACCCTTACTGTCACCGTGAAAGGACACCGCAAGATTGAACCCAAAGCTAAGCACTTCTCCCATTGCAAGAAAGATCAATCTAGTAGGCCAAACCAAACTGATAATTCGAAGAGACTTGCAAAGATAACCAATCATACATAAAAGAATTCAGAGAAGATTCAAATATTATTCATAGATAGACTTGATCATAAACCCACAATTCATCGGTCTCAACAAACACACCACAAAAAGAAGATTACATCGAATAGATCTCCACAAGAGAGGGGGAGAACATTGTATTGAGATCCAAAAAGAGAGAAGAAGCCATCTAGCTACTAACTATGGACCCGTAGGTCTGAGGTAAACTACTCACACTTCATCGGAGAGGCTATGGTGTTGATGTAGAAGCCCTCCGTGATCGATGCCCCCTCCGGCGGAGCTCCGGAACAGGCCCCAAGATGGGATCTCGTGGATACAGAAAGTTGCGGCGGTGGAATTAGGGTTTTGACTCCGTATCTGATCGTTTGGGGGTACGTAGGTATATATAGGAGGAAGGAGTACGTCGGTGGAGCAACAGGGGGCCCACGAGGGTGGAGGGCGCGCCTGGCGAGGGTGGGGGCGCCCCCCCTACCTCGTGGCCTCCTGTTTCTTTTCTTGACGTAGGGTCCATGTCTCCCGGGTCTTATTCGTTGAGAAAATCACGTTCCCGAAGGTTTCATTCCGTTTGGACTCCGTTTGATATTCCTTTTCTTCAAAACCCTAAAACAGGCAAAAAACAGCAATTCTGGGCTGGGCCTCCGATTAATAGGTTAGTCCCAAAAATAATATAAAAGTGGATAATAAAGCCCAATAATGTCCAAAACAGTAGATAATATAGCATGGAGCAATCAAAAATTATAGATACGTTGGAGACGTATCAAGCATCCCCAAGCTTAATTCCTGCTCGTCCTCGAGTAGGTAAATGATAAAAACAGAATTTTTGATGCGGAGTGCTACTTGGCATAATTTTAATGTAATTCTTCGTAATTGTGGTATGAATATTCAGATCCGAAAGATTCAAGACAAAAGTTCATATTGACATAAAAATGATAATACTTCAAGCATACTAACTAAACAATTATGTCTTCTCAAAATAACATGGCCAAAGAAAGTTCATCCCTACAAAATCATATAGTTTAGTCATGTTTCATTTTCGTCACACAAGAATGCTCTCATCATGCACAACCCCGATGACAAGCCAAGAAATTGTTTCATACTTTAGTAATCTCAAACCTATAAACTTTCACGCAATATATGAGTGCGAGCCATGGACATAGCACTATGGGTGGAATAGAATATAATGACGGGGGTTATGTGGAGAAGACAAAAAGGGAGAAAGTCTCACATCAATGAGGCTAATCAATGGGCTATGGAGATGCCCACCGATTGATGTTAATGCAAGGAGTAGGGATTGCCATGCAACAGATGCACTAGAGCTATAAATGTATGAAAGCTCAACAAAAGAAACTAGTGGGTGTGCATCCAACTTGCTTGCTCACGAAGACCTAGGGCACTTGAGGAGGCCCATTGTTGGAATATACAAGCCAAGTTCTATAATGAAAAATTCCCACTAGTATATGAAAGTGATAACATGAGAGACTCTCTACTATGAAGATCATGGTGCTACTTTGAAGCACAAGTGTGGTAAAAGGATAGTAACATTGTCCCTTCTCTCTTTTTCTCTCATTTTTTTCTTTCCCTTTTTTTGGGCCTTCTCTTTTTTATGGCCTTTCTCCTTTTTTTATTCCTCACTTGGGACAATGCTCTAGAAAATGATGATCATCACACTTCTATTTATTTACAACTCAATGATTACAACTCGATACTTGAACAAAAGATGACTCTATATGAATGCCTCTGGCGGTGTACCGGGATATGCAATGGACCAAGAGTGACATGTATGAAAAAAATTATGAATGGTGGCTTTGCCACAAATACTATGTCAACTACATGATCATGCTAAGCAATATGACAATGATGAATGTGTCATGATGAATAGAATGATGGAAAGTTGCATGGCAATATATCTCGGAATGGCTATGGAAATGCCATAATAGGTAGGTATGGTGGCTGTTTTGAGGAAGATATAAGGAGGTTTATGTGTGAAAGAGCGTATCATATCACGGGGTTTGGATGCACCGGCGAAGTTTGCGCCAACTCTCAATGTGAGAAAGGGAAATGCACTGTACCGAAGAGGCTAGCAAGGATGGAAGGGTAAGAGTGCGTATAATCCATGGACTCAACATTAGTCATAAAGAACTCACATACTTATTGCAAAAATCTACAAGTAATCAAAAACCTCGGTACTACGCGCATGCTCCTAGGGGGATAGATTGGTAGGAAAAGACCATCGCTCGTCCCCGACCGCCACTCATAAGGAAGACAATCAAATAACACCTCATGTTTCAAATTTGTTGCATAACGTTTACCATACGTGCATGCTACGGGACTTGCAAACTTCAACACAAGTATTTCTCAATTTCACAACTACTCAACTAGCACGAATTTGATATTATTACCTCCATATCTCAAAACAATTATCAAGTATCAAACTTATCATAGTATTCAACACACTCATAAGAGAATTTTTATTATTAATCTTGCATACCAAGCATATTAGGATTTTAAGAAAATTACCATGCTATTAAGACTCTCAAAATAATCTAAGTGAAGCATGAGAGATCAATAGTTTCTATAAAACAAATCCACCACTGTGCTCTAAAAGATATAAGTGGAGTACTAGAGCAAAATTATATAACTCAAAAGATATAAGCGAAGCACATAGAGTATTCTAACAAATTCCAAATCATGTATGGATCTCTCAAAAGGTGTGTACAGCAAGGATGATTGTGGTAAACTAACAAGCAAAGACTCAAATCATACAAGACGCTCCAAGCAAAACACATATCATGTGGCGAATAAAAATATAGCTCCAAGTAAAGCTACCGATAGAAGTAGCCGAAAGAGGGGATGCCTTCCGGGGCATCCCCAAGCTTTGGCTTTTAGGTGTCCTTAGATTATCTTGGGGGTGCCATGGGTATCCCCAAGATTAGGCTCTTGCCACTCCTTGTTCCATAATCCATCAAATCTTTACCCAAAACTTGAAAACTTCACAACACAAAACTTAAAGTAGAAAATCTCGTGAGCTCCGTTAGCGAAAGAAAATAAAAGACCACTTCAAGGTACTGTAGAGAAATCATTCTTTATTTTTATTGGTGTTATACCTACTGTATTCCAACTTCTCTATGGTTTATAAACTATTTTACTAGCCATAGATTCATCAAAATAAGCAAACAACACACGAAAAACAGAATCTGTCAAAAACAGAACAGTCTGTAGTAATCTGTAGCTAGCGCAAGATCTGGAACCCCAAAAATTCTAAAATAAATTGCTGGACGTGAGGAATTTATCTATTAATCATCTGCAAAAAGAATTAACTAAATATCACTTTCCAAATAAAAATTACAGCAGTTATCGTGAGCGCTAAAGTTTCTGTTTTTTTACAGCAAGTTCAACAAGACTTTCCCCGAGTCTTCCCAACGGTTCTACTTGGCACAAACACTAATTAAACACAAAAATACAACCAAAACAGAGGCTAGATAAATTTATTACTAAACAGGAGCAAAAATCAAGGAATAAAAATAAAATTGGGTTGCCTCCCAACAAGCGCTGTCGTTTAACGCCCCTAGCTAGGCATAACAAGCAAGAATAGATCTAGGTATTGCCATCTTTGGTAGGCAATCCATAAGTGGCTCTCATAATAGATTCATAAGGTAATTTAATTTTTATTTCTAGGAAAGTGTTCCATGCCTTTCCTTAATGTAAATTGGAATCTAATATTTCTTTCCTTCATATCAATAATTGCACCAATCGTTCTAAGGAAAGGTCTACCAAGAATAATAGGACATGAAGGATTGCAATCTATGTCAAGAACAATAAAATCTACGGGCACATAATTCCTATTTGCAACAATAAGAACATCATTAATTCTTCCCATAGTTTTCATAATAGTGGAATCCGCAAGGTGCAAGTTTAGAGAGCAATCATCAAAATCACGGAAACCTAACAAATCACACAGTCTTTGGAATCGTGGAAACACTAGCACCCAAATCACATAAAGCATAGCATTCATGATCTTTAATTTTAAGTTTAATAGTTGGTTCCCACTCATCATAAAGTTTTCTAGGGATAGAAACTTCCAATTCAAGTTTTTCTTCATAAGATTGCATCAAGGCATCAACGATATGTTTAGTAAACGCTTTATTTTGACTATAAGCGTGAGGAGAATTTAGCACGGATTGCAACAAGGAAATATAATCAATTAAAGAGCAATTTTCATAGTTAAATTCCTTGAAATCCATAATAGTGGGTTTAGCAACATCTAGGGTTTTAA
This sequence comes from Triticum urartu, assembly GCF_056163025.1. NCBI lineage: Eukaryota > Viridiplantae > Streptophyta > Magnoliopsida > Poales > Poaceae > Triticum > Triticum urartu. The sequence goes on along the minus strand of NC_141879.1, from coordinate 210,256,869 downwards.
TTTCTTCAATGCCACTTTTATCAAATTTAGCATCAAGATCAACAAATTCCGAATTCTTGGAACGCCTTCTAGGTAGAGGTGGATCATATTCAGTCCCATCATTATCAAGATTCATATTGCAAAACAAAGATTTAATAGGGGACACATCAATAACTTTTAGATCTTCATCTTTATTTTCATAGGAACTAGAAGAACACGCTCTTATAAAGGCATCTTTTTTGGCACGCATCCTAGCGGTTCTTTCTTTGCACTCATCAATGGAAATTCTCATGGCTTTGAGAGACTCATTGATATCATGCTTAGGTGGAATAGATCTAAGTTTCAAAGAATCAACATCAAGAGTAATTCTATCAACGTTCCTAGCCAAATCATCAATCTTAAGCAATTTTTCTTCAATCATAGCATTAAAATTCTTTTGCGAAGTAATAAATTCTTTAATATTAGAATCAAAATCAGAGGGCATCTTATTATAATTTCCATAAGAATTGTTGTAGGAATTACCATAATTATTAGAGGGATTACTAGGATAAGGCCTAGGATTGAAATTTCCTCTATACGCGTTGTTAGCAAAATTGTTCCTACCAACAAAATTCACATCCATAGATTCATTATTATTATCAATCAAAGTAGACAAGCGCATATCATTAGGATTAGAAGAAACACTCTTATTAGCAAATAATTTCATAAGTTCATCCATCTTTCCACTCAAAACATTAATTTCTTCTATCGCATGCACCTTTTATTAGTAGATCTTTCAGTATGCCATTGAGAATAATTAACCATAATATTATCTAGGAATTTAGTAGCTTCTCCTAAAGTGATTTCCATAAAAGTGCCTCCTGCGGCCGAATCTAAAAGATTTCTAGAAGCAAAATTCAATCCGACATAAAAATTCTGAACAATCATCCATAAATTTAAACCATGAGTAGGGCAATTACGTATCATTAATTTCATTCTCTCCCAAGCTTGTGCAACATGTTCATGAACAAGTTGCTTAAAATTCATAATATCGTTTCTAAGAGAGATGATATTAGCGGGAGGAAAATACTTAGATATAAAAGCATCTTTGCACTTGTTCCATGAATCAATACTATTTTTAGGCAAAGACGAAAACCAAGCTTTAGCACGATCTCTAAGAGAAAAAGGAAATAGCTTCAATTTAACAATATCATTATCCACATCTTTCTTGTTTTGCATGTCACACAAATCAACGAAGCAATTTAGATGGGTAGCGGCATCTTCACTAGGAAGGCTGGAAAACGGATCTTTCATGACAAGATTCAGCAAAGAAGCATTAATTTCACAAGATTCAGCATCGGTAAGAGGAGCAATCGGAGTGCTAATAAAATCATTGTTGTTGGTATTGGTAAAGTCACACAATTTAGTATTATCTTGAGCCATCGTGACAAGCAAGCAAACAAACACACAAGCAAACAAAAAGCAAGCGGGCAAAAAGAGGCAAATAGAGAAAGAGAGGGAGGATAGAGAGAAAGAGGGCAAATAAAACGGCAAGGGTGAAGTGGGGGAGAGGAAAACGGGAGGCAAATGGCAAATAATGTAATGCAGGAGATAAGAGTATGTGATGGGTACTTGGTATGTTGAATTTGTGTACACCTCCCCGGCAACGGCGCCAGAAATCCTTCTTGCTACCTCTTGAGCACTGCGTTGGTTTTCCCCAAAGAGGAAGGGATGATGCAGCAAAGTAGCGTAATTATTTCCCTCAGTTTTTGAGAACCAAGGTATCAATCCAGTAGGAGGCTACGCGCGAGTCCCTCACACCTGCACAAAACAAATAAATCCTCGCAACCAACGCAGATAGGGGTTGTCAATCCCTATAGGGCCACTTACGAGAGTGGGATCTGATAGATATGATAAGATAATATTTTTGGTATTTTTATGATAAAGATGCAAAGTAAAATAAAGTCAAAGTAAATAGCAAAGTAAATAACTAAATAGTAGGAGATTAATATGATAAAGATAGAACCGGGGGCCATAGGTTTCACTAGTGGCTTCTCTCAAGAGCATAAGTATTCTATGGTGGGTGAACAAATTACTGTTGAGCAATTGACAGAATTGAGCATAGTTATGAGAATATCTAAGTATGATCATGTATATAGGCATCACGTCCGAGACAAGTAGACCGACTCCTGCCTGCATCTACTACTATTACTCCACTCATCGACCGCTATCCAGCATGCATCTAGAGTATTAAGTTAAAAACGGAGTAACACCTTAAGCAAGATGACATGATGTAGAGGGATAGACTCATGCAATATGAAGAAAACCCCATCTTGTTATCCTCGATGGCAACAATACAATACGTGCCTTGCTGCCCTTACTGTCACCGGGAAAGGACACCGCAAGATTGAACCCAAAGGCCAAAGCTAAGCACTTCTCCCATTGCAAGAAAGATCAATATAGTAGGCCAAACCAAACTGATAATTCGAAGAGACTTGCAAAGATAACCAATCATACATAAAAGAATTCAGAGAAGATTCAAATATTATTCATAGATAGACTTGATCATAAACCCACAATTCATCGGTCTCAACAAACACACCGCAAAAAGAAGATTACATCGAATAGATCTCCACAAGAGAGGGGGAGAACATTGTATTGAGATCCAAAAAGAGAGAAGAAGCCATCTAGCTACTAACTGTGGACCCGTAGGTCTGAGGTAAACTACTCACACTTCATCGGAGAGGCTATGGTGTTGATGTAGAAGCCCTCCGTGATCGATGCCCCCTCCGGCGGAGCTCCGGAATAGGCCCCAAGATGGGATCTCATGGATACAGAAAGTTGCGGCGGTGGAATTAGGGTTTTGGCTCTGTATCTGATCATTTGGGGGTACGTAGGTATATATAGGAGGAAGGAGTACGTCGGTGGAGCAACAGGGGGCCCACGAGGGTGGAGGGCGCACCTGGTGGGGGTGGGTGCGCCCCCCTACCTCGTGGCCTCCTGTTTCTGTTCTTGACATAGGGTCCAAGTCTCCCGGGTCTTATTCGTTGAGAAAATCACGTTCCCAAAGGTTTCATTCCGTTTGTACTCCATTTGATATTCCTTTTCTTCGAAACCCTAAAACAGGCAAAAACAGCAAGTCTGGGCTGGGCCTCCGGTTAATAGGTTAGTCCCAAAAATAATATAAAAGTGGATAATAAAGCCCTATAGTGTCCAAAACAGTAGATAATATAGCATGGAGCAATCAAAAATTATAGATACGTTGGAGACGTATCAATGTTCCGGTCTTTCTCCGACACACCATGATCTCGGGTATTGACAACTTCATTAGTCTGACAAGTTCCATAAGGGTAGTCTTCCTAGGTCATACCAATCTATGAATTCTTCAGAGCCTTCAATTTCTCCGAGCCTTCGGAGTCTTCAATTGTTGTAGTTTCCATTATTATAATGCACGGTAAAAATCCTTCTCATGTGAAAGTGGTCTTAGTTGTCTGATATCTTGTACTTCTTAGAGTGATCTCATCAGTCGAATCTTCGTGGTCTGATACGTCTCCAACGTATCTATAATTTTTGATTGCTCCATGCTATTATATTATCTATTTTGGATGTTAATGGGCTTTATTTTACACTTTTATATCATTTTTGGGACTAACCTACTAACCGGAGACCCATCCCAAATTGCTGTTTTTTTGCCTATTTTAGGGTTTCAAAGAAAAGGAATATCAAACGGAGTCCAAATGGAATGAAACCTTCGGGAACGTGATTTTCTCAACAAACGTGATCCAGGAGACTTGGAGTGGCCATCAAGAAACAAGGGAGGATTTTCTGGGAGATCTATTTGATGTAATCTTCTTTTGCAGTGTGTTTGTCGAGATCCGATGAATGATGGGTTTATGATCCAGATTATCTATGAACAATATTTGATTCTCCTATGAATTCTTTTATGTATGATTGGTTTATCTATGCAAGTCTCTTTGAATTATCAGTTTGGTTTGGCCTACTAGATTGATCTTTCTTGCAATGGGAGAAGTGCTTAGCTTTGGGTTCAATCTTGCGGTGTTCGATCCCAGTGACAAAAAGGGAACCAATACGTATTGTATTGTTGCCATCGAGGATAAAAAGATGGGGTTTATATCATATTGCATGAGTTTATCCCTCTACATCATGTCATCTTCCTTAAAGCATTACTCTGTTCTCTTGAACTTAATTCTCTAGATGCATGCTGGATAGCGGTCGATGTGTGGAGTAATAGCAGTAGATGCAGGCAGGAGTCGGTCTACTTGTCTCGAACGTGATGCCTATTGAGGGAGTCCTGGATTAGGGGGTGTTCGGATAGCCGGACGATACCTTCAGCCGAACTCCTGGACTATGAAGATAGAAGATTGAAGACTCCGTCCCGTGTCCGGAAGGGACTTTCCTTGGCGTGGAAGGCAAGCTTGGCGATACGGATATGCAGATCTCCTACCATTGTAACCGACTCTATGTAACCCTAACCCTATCCGATGTCTATATAAACCGGAGGGTTTTAGTCCGTAGGACAACATACACATCAACAATCATACCATAGGCTAGCTTCTAGGGTTTAGCCTCCTCGATCTCGTGGTAGATCTACTCTTGTACTACCCATATCATCAATATTAATCAAGCAGGACGTAGGGTTTTACCTCCATCGAGAGGGCCCGAACCTGGGTAAAACTTCGTGTCCCTTGTCTCCTGTTACCATCCGGCCTAGACGCACAGTTCGGGACCCCCTACCTGAGATCCGCCGGTTTTGACACCGACATTGGTGCTTTCATTGAGAGTTCCTCTGTGTCGTCGCCATCAGGAAGGATGCCTCGCCCCGTCTTTAAAGACGGCACCGTTGCTAAGGGAGCTTTGGCTGTCGGCCAAACCCTCCGGCTAGGTGGTTTTCTTATGACCGCCTGTTCAGCTTCTGCGCCGACGATGACCCCTCGAACCATCGAAAACAATCTTCATGTCAGCTCGGAACTCGCTGAGCAGTTAGATCCAATGGAGCCTTCCTCCATAAACGAGCTCTTGGATCGCTTTGCCGCCCTGGGAGTCGCTACGGATTACGACCAGATTGGGCCTAAAACTGATCTGAGAGAGATTAACTCTCCCCAAGTTACCCATCACGTTGTCGTGCTAGAGGGACAGGGCGCTGACCCTTCATCTATCTTAAGGACTCGCTACGTCCGGATTCCCGATCCCTCCAAGACGGATACCCGCGGAGGGAAGGATATCACTCAAGACCTGAACTTAGAGCCAGGCGACGGGCTGGATTCATTAGACAACATCCAGGAACCCAAATTTTCGAGTTCGGAAATTCCTCGGCCTCCGAGCCTTAGATGGGGTGAGGCTTTGGATTTAATTCCACCCACCCACCCCAACATAAGCGATCTATCCAAAATTAGGCAAGAACCCGATGAAACAGTACATCATTACTGGGCCAGATTCCTCTTGGTTAAGAACAGGCTAAGGGACTGCCGCGAGGAAGACGCAATCTCAATCTTCTGCAATAATTGCACGGACAAGGGAATACTCAACTCCATAAGTCGCCGTGATATTACACGCTTCGCTAACTTGGTGTCCATTGTACAAAAGTACTGTGTGATGGAAAGCGCTTGGAAAACCGAAATAAAATTTTGGGACAATCCGGCCCTGAATACAAACCCAGTCCGAAATAAAAGGGGGCATCATCACCAGTCACCCGGGTCAAGCACTAAAAAGCAAAAACCCTCTACAGGGCATGGAACCGTACTAGAAGGATGGCTTAATGGACCCTGTAAAATTCATAGTGCAGAGGACGCCACACCAACTCACAGCCTCAGAGCATGTTGGATACTCCGGCAGGTGGCCAAAATTGGCGAAAATCTCCTAATTCCGGAGGCCACAGAAAGCCACCCCAGAGACACCAATACGGTATTAATAGTCTTCGAGATTTTCGCATCAAATAATATGCGAAAAAGGACACTCCGCAGCCTTGCCAAAGTCTACCAAGTAGCAACAATAAACCCATGGAGTGACACGGCTATTACCTTCAACGCCAGTGATGAACCTAAATTCCAAACAGCCCGAGCACCAGCCGCATTGGTTCTCAGTCCAATAGTGGACGACTTTCGTCTTACCAAGGTACGCATGGACGGCGGCAGCGGATTGAACCTCATTTATGAGGAGACCCTTCAAAAAATGGAAATAGACTGGAACCGCATCGAGCGAAGCAGCACAACCTTTAGACGAATAATCCCCAGTCGGGAAGCGCGCTGTACAGGAAAAATCACACTAGATGTGGTGTTCGGCACGCCGGATAATTACAGGTCCGAAGAGGTCACGTTCCAGGTGGCTCCGTTCAGCAGGGGCTATCACGCTCTGCTAGGGCGTGAAGCGTTTACAATCTTCCAAGCAATACCCCATTACGGGTACATGAAGCTCAAGATGCCCGGGCCTAACGGGATCATCACTCTCACTAGTGATCCGGACATAGCACTCCGTGCCGAAAACAAGACAGCCGCACTGGCCCTCGAGGCACTATCCGAAGCCCTAGCGGCTGAAGAACTGACTACGCTGCGCTCTACGGTGAATAGGGACGATGTGGTACTCGACAAAAGATCCAAGTCCACCTCCTTTAAACCGGCGGACGAAATAGTCAAATTCCAAGTCCATCCAACGGACCCCAATAAAACAGCTTCCATCGGGGCACAGTTAAACCCTGATGTCGACGCCGCATTGCGAGAGTTCCTATGAGAGAACTGGGACATTTTCGCCTGGCACCCTTCAGACATGCCAGGAATCCCACGCAGGCTGGCCGAGCACAGCTTAAATATCCAAACAGGATTCAAACCTGTCAAACAGGCTCTTCGGCGTTTTTCGGAACCTAAGAGACAGGCCATGGGAGAAGAGCTAGCAAAGCTATTGGAGGCCGGATTCATCAGAGATATAAAACATCCGGACTGGCTAGCAAACCTGGTGATGGTACCAAAGAAGGACAAATCCTGGTGCCTGTGTGTTGATTTTAAAGACCTTAACAAGACTTGCCCAAAGGATCCCTTCCCCCTCCCCTGCATCGATCAAATTATCAACGCTACCGCAGGACACGATTCGTTGTGTTTCCTCGACGCATATTCTGGCTACCATCAAATCAAGATGGCAGAACCAGACCAAGCCGCAACGGCATTTATCACACCATACGGGCCATTCTGCTTCAACACGATGCCCTTCGGGCTCAAAAACGCCGGCGCAACATATCAGCGCATGATTCAGACGTGTCTGGCAAGCCAGATCGGCAAAACAGTGGAGGCATATGTAGATGATGTGGTCGTCAAAACAAGACATGTTGAATCTCTAGTAGATGACTTGAGGCTCACATTTGATAACCTCCGAACATACGACATCAAGCTCAACCCGAAAAAATGCGTTTTCGGCGTTCCAGCCGGAAAGCTCTTCGGCTTCATTGTATCCAGTAGAGGAATTGAAGCAAATCCAGCCAAGATTTGAGCTCTATCACAACTGGATATCCCAAAGGACCTCAAACACAGTTAACCGGATGCGTGGCAGCTCTAAGCCGCTTTATCTCCCGCTTGGGAGAAAAGGCCCTACCCCTTTACCGCCTCCTTCGGCGCACCGAACACTTCAAATGGACGGATGCATCCATGGCCGGACTCGACGAAATAAAAGCAATACTGGCAACAAACCCAGTCCTGGCCACGCCAAACATTGGCGAACCAATGCTGTTATACATTGCAGCAACACATCAGGTTGTAAGCGCAGTGCTCGTCGTCGAACGAGAAGCGGACGGACACAATTTCCCCCTTCAAAAGCCGGTATATTATGTGTCCACTGTCCTTACTCCCTGCAAATCACGATACCCGCATTATCAAAAGATTGCCTACGCGGTATTCATGGCATCCCGGAAGCTACGACACTACTTTCAAGAGTGTTCAATAAAAGTAGCCTCGGAAGTACCACTTAACGATATTATAAACAACCGTGACGCAACGGGCTGGATTGCAAAATGGGCCATTGAGCTCCTCCCGTTTGACATAACTTATAAGCCACGACGAGCCATCAAGTCGCAAGTCTTGGCCGACTTCATCGCAGAATGGACGGAGGCCAAACTCCCTAAAGAGTACGGCACATATTCAAATTGGATCATGCATTTTGACGGCTCCAAGATGTTGGCCGGACTGGGGGCTGGCGTCGTTTTGACGTCCCCCACAGGAGACACATTTCAATACGTACTACAGATTATGTACACGGACTCCAACAACGCAGCCGAATATGAGGCCCTTTTACATGGTCTCCGGATGGCAGTATCCATGGGCATCCAACGCCTAGAGGTGCGTGGGGACTCAAACCTCGCAATATCCCAAATAAATGGAGATTTCGATGCCAAGGATCCAAAAATGGCAGCTTACCGCAATGTCGTCCTAAAAATGTCAGCTCAGTTCGAGGGGCTTGAATTTCACCATATAGCCCGGGAAAATAATCAGGCGGTAGATGTCCTGGCACGCATCGGTGCAAAACGCGATGTAGTCCCCCCCCCAACATCTTCTTGGAAAGGCTGTTCAAGCCATCCGTAGTATGGGAAGGGGAGCCGAACAATAACAGCCCGGACCCAACCGCACTGCCTGACACCGAACATTCTGACACAATCGGAGGCTCTGCCAATGAAATAACACCTTCAGCCCACGTAATAATGGCCGTTATCGCCCCGTGGACAGAACCATTCCTCGCCTACCTTACTAGGCAGGAACTCCCCGAGGACCAAAATGAGGCACGCTGCATAGTGCGGCGATCCAAAGCCTACAGAGTCCACGAGGGAGAGCTTTATAAGAAAAGCACTACCGGAGTCCTTCAAAGGTGCATCTCCGAAGAGGAGGGGCGGAACCTCCTGGCTGAAATTCATGCTAGACTCGGCGGTCATCACGCTGCAGCTCGGTCCCTTGTAAGCAAGGCCTTCCGTACAGGCTTTTATTGGCCGACGGCCCGGGCAAACGCTCAGGACTTAGTCCAACGATGCACCGGTTGCCAGCTCTTCGCAAACCAAAGCCATATGCCACCCACCGCCCTCCAAACTATCCCCATTACTTGGCCCTTCGCGGTCTGGGGGCTTGACATGGTTGGACCCCTTAAAGGCGGAACCCACAAGCAAAAATACTTACTGGTCATGGTGGATAAGTTCACCAAATGGATAGAAGCCAAGCCTATTAAGACGGCCGAATCCGGACCGGTGATAGACTTTATATCCAGGATTGTACACTGTTACGGCGTCCCCCACAGCATCATCACTGATAATGGCACGAACTTCACGGCCGACGAGGTGAAACTCTGGTGCAAAAACATGGGCATCAAGCTCGATTATGCTTCCGTCTATCACCCACAAACTAACGGCCAGGTCGAACGTGCAGATGGTCTTATCATGAGCGGCATCAAACCCAGATTAGTGCGGTCCCTCAAGGAATCTAACACGCACTGGGTAGAGGAGCTCGACTCCGTACTCTGGGGGCTGCGGACCATGCCGAATCGCACCACCGGATACACACCATTCTTTATGGTGTACGGCGCAGAGGCAGTTTTGCCTTGCGACATAATTCATGACTCACCTCGAGTGCGCATGTACGAAGAAAGAGAAGCCGAGCTCGATCGGCAGGACAGCTTGGACGCATTGGAGGAGGAGCGTGATGTAGCAAAAGCCCGTTCCGCATTCTATCAATAGCAGGCTCGAAGATACCAAAGCAGAGAAGTACGGGCCAAAAATTACAACGTTGGTGAATTAGTTCTACGACTACCGGACAAGAAAAAGGACAAACTCAAGCCCAAGTGGGAAGGTCCCTTCATAATTGATCAAGTCCTGACTGGTGGAGTGTACCGCCTGCGGGATGCATCGGATAACCGACTCGAGCCAAACCCATGGAACGCAGCCCGTCTCCGAAGATTCTATGCCTAGCGCCGGACTCTGTGTTCGTCTCCTTCCTCTGTCCATTTTTTATATATTTTCTGTCTTACATTTATTTTCTTCTCTCTCTCTTATAGCCTCTAAAGGCTCATCAAGTGACGCGCTATCCGCGCTCATTAAACCTGGGGGCTTCTTTAAACAGAAGCTTATTCATACGGGCTTCATGCCCAACACATGTGTCACACTTCTGCATGTACCTTTAATTCACCATTATATGCATCGATATGACTTAAGTTTTGGCCAAGCTGGGTTGCCTGGCTCCTGTGCTTACCCCTACGTTCCCGATTGTTCGGCTAGGTGGTAAAGGGAGCACCTCTGCGATTGTTACTGTCGGGTCAGCCGGACGTGTACCTCAGACTGGGTGAAGCCGAAAGCTAGCGTTCTTAAGGGAATATTCGGTCGGTGAACTAAAGATGATCTTTTTTATTTTTATCTATACGCCCCCAGATGTTTTTCATGCGTTTCTTTTCGCAGCATGGACATGCACCTTAGGGCATGCCTCCCAGGGAAAGGAACCCCTAACGAAACTATTCTCCCTGGAAGATGTTTCTTACTAACCATGTAATATAACATACCTAGTCGGGCACTTGTCTGTTCATGCCCTAATGACCCCTACGCCTGGTCTCCATGCATTCCCCGGTTCCTATATAACCGCATGGGAATTCGGACACACTCCGGACCGTCAGGTCCCGAGGCTGAAGCAAAAAGGTCAGCCATGAAAAATGATCTACAATCCATCTAGAAGGCATTATAAATGTCAATTAAATTACATAGTCATTTTAACTGATTGTATTCCTCTTCAATACCATCTAACAGGCTATCTAATTTACAGTCCTGCTGGGAATACTTTGCGGCCAACTCTACTTGGCCGTATACTAAGCTTACAGGAATCTCCTTCCCATCGGGCCCTACAGGACCGACCTCGGCCATGTGGTTGGGGTCAGCCTTTGCGTACCGCGTCTTCACCATGGCCCAGGCCTCCCTAGCGCCTTGACGGCAGGCTGATATCTTCCACAATCGGAAGCGCCACCGTGCTCCCTTTAGCTTCTCCGCAAGCTCTCCAAGACCTTCGGGCATGGAGACGGATGGCCACAGGGCCTGGGCGACGCCTTGCATCGCCTGCCAAACTCGATCGAGCAGTTGCGAGAGCTCGGGAAGAAGGTCACCCGTAGAACCGGGCATCTCCTCTGCAGGACGACCTGTTAGCACACCTACAGACATTGCTCTGTTAGTCGACTTCCCCGCCGAACTTTCTTTCAAAAGGTTCGTTCAAGCACTTACTAAATATGCCGCGCCGAAGCCGCTGATTCTCCTTCATGGAGTCTGACAGCTGGGCACGAACATCTTTCAACTTGACGCCCAGCTTGGTGTTGGCATCTTGGAGATCGTTCTTCTCCCCCATCACCTTTATCAGCACCCTCTCACCAGCCTTTAGCTAGCGTAGGAGATGTTGCCTTTCCGGATTCAATCCAGCGCCATCTGCAATTTCATTTGTCAGATTCGCACCAAAGCCGTGCTTCGAAAAACACTTATCTTTCGAAGTGTATATTACCAGAGGGGGTCTCCTTAGGCTCCCCCTGCCGCGGCTAGTGCGGCCTCAAGTTGGGCTTTGCACTCTTCCAGCTCCTTGGACAGTAGGGAATTCTTTTCCATAAGAACCTGCATCACAAATGATCCTTAAATCAGTTATTCTAACTATTTCAAGTCTCGGGGGCTACTGGTATATACATATAATTACCAGAATTTTCTTACCCATATGTCTTTTACATACTGCTCCGTGGCTCTGGCTAGACCATTTTGAGCGGCACGGAGATACGCATCTCCCGAGTTGAAGGCATCTAACGCCCATTGGGAGAAACAAGCATCGCGAAGAACTGTCCGGCGACGCCTGTGATTCATGGCACTCTCCACCTCAGAGTTGGTGGCAGACAACCCGTCCACATCCTCCGTCGGAGGAGCGTCTGGCGTGCGCCTTGCATTTGCCTCCGCCTCCTGACCAGGCTTCGGAGCCTGGCTGGTGGAGGCACGATTGGCAGCCTCTCCGGATGTAGTCCGGCGAGGTCTCTTTGTCCTGAAAAGAGCGCGAGTGTCAATATGCCTCTAAGGTATAACACCTGGGATAAGGGGGCGCACCATACCTTTGCGCTGACGCCTCGGTCCAGACTGCACTTCTTTTCTGCCCGCGGGGCCCTACGGCCCCTCGTTGGCTTGTCGCCGCAGGTTCGGCCTTCCGCCTTAAATACCTCCCCTGCAAAGTTTGGTTGCAATCAGGAAACTGAACACGAGTGGGCGGACACCTATTCGGGGTACTGGGACTTTGATCTCAGGTACCTGGGGGTCAGGATTAGCCCTGGGTAATCGGCCGTAATGGCCACCAAGGCATTGTCCTTGCTCAGTTGATGGAACACTCCATCAATCAGCTCAACAGATATGTTCGGATCCTCTTGAGAGGCCAGGTCGAGGGACCGTCCTGGGTCCTCGGGTTGTGGAGGAGGGCTGCTTATTTCCATAACAGCCTGGCGCAGTTCCTGCGTTGAAGTCGTCAGACTGAATATTTAACAACGGGAATATAAAACGGATGGGCAAGTAAATGCGACCGCTTACCCAGCTTGGGGGATTGTGCATAGAGAATCCACCCTGTGGGTTGACGCGGAGAAATTCCTCCTCTTCTCCCTTATACAAAGTGGACAAGATCTTTAGTAGAGCGGCAGCTGAATCCGGCCCCTTACTGCCGTAGCGGGTGGCGTCGTCCTCCCCGTTGAAGTCCCACATGGGGTGGATTCTATACTGAAGCGGCTGCACCCCCGCATAATGCATTCGGCCATGACTCCGATCATGGTTAGTCCGGAATGGGCTAACAATCGTATTCGGCCCATCAGGTAAATGATGTCCCTGTCACTTTCCCTCTGAGGGCTCCGCGGGCGCCAGCTTAGGCGCTTCTTTAAGGGAGCACTGTTGAATTCAGGGAGGCTGATCCGGACAGGATCCGGCAGCGGGACATCTTCTATATAAAACCATTCTGAGGGCCAGTCTTCGGACGCCTTCTTTGGGGTTCCGGACAGATATCCGGTCCCGGCGATGCGCCACACTTCAACTCCGCCCACTTGATACATTGACCCCTTCTTGGAACGGGGCACGAGGCAAAATAGCTCCTTCCACAGTCCAAAATGAGCTTCAACACCCAAGAACAGCTCGCAGAGGGCTACAAAGCCCGCGATGTGCAATACTGAGGCAGGCGTGAGATGATGCAGCTGGAGGCCGTAGAACTCCAGCAGCCCCCGGAGAAATGGATGGATTGGAAATCCGAGCCCCCTTATTAAGTAAGGGACGAGGCACACCCGCTCTCCTTTGGAGGGATCAGGGGCATTCTCTGCTTGCTCTCCGCCGTCGTAGACCGCAAGACCGGCTCGAACCGGGACCATATAGGCCGGGGGAGAAATCCCTTGGTCTAGAGCGTCACTAGCTCGCTATGCAGGATGGAGCATCTCTCCCAATATCCAGGCTTAGGGCTGGAAGGGCGAGGGGAGGAGTTGCGGCGGCTGGCCATGCTGGAATGGACCTTTGTCGGATGCGCTCTGATGAACACTCGCGAAGGGGAGAAGGTGTGGTTTGGATCTAAATCCTCGTCCCCTTAAATAGGGCAGCTCATTTACGTGTGAATGTAAAAACACTCAGGCTTTTCATATTCGTTTGACACGTGGGAAACGGCCATTATTGGGCGTAGAAGCCAAGGAGCGCAACATCTACAAGAAACCGGACTTTATTCAACAGGTACACGGAATTTGGAGGAGAACCCGCCTTGCAATGCCGAAGACAATCTGCGCGCCGGACTCATCGTCATTGAAGCCTGGTTCGGGGGCTACTGAGGGAGTCCTGGATTAGGGGGTGTTCGGATAGCCGGATGATACCTTCAGCCGGACTCCTGGACTATGAAGATAGAAGATTGAAGACTCCGTCCCGTGTCCGGAAGGGACTTTCCTTGGCGTGGAAGGCAAGCTTGGCGATACGGATATGCAGATCTCCTACCATTGTAACCGAATCTACGTAACCCTAACCCTATCCGGTGTCTATATAAACCGGAGGGTTTTAGTCCGTAGGACAACATACACATCAACAATCATACCATAGGCTAGCTTCTAGGGTTTAGCCTCCTCGATCTCGTGGTAGATCTACTCTTGTACTACCCATATCATCAATATTAATCAAGCAGGACGTAGGGTTTTACCTCCATCGAGAGGGCCCGAACCTGGGTAAAACTTCGTGTCCCTTGTCTCCTGTTACCATCCGGCCTAGACGCACAGTTCAGGACCCCCTACCCGAGATCCGCCGGTTTTGACACCGACACCTATATACATGATCATACCTAGATATTCTCATAACTATGCTCAATTCTATCAATTGCTCGACAGTAATTTGTTTACCCACTGTAATACTTATGCTCTTGAGAGAAGCCACTAGTGAAACCTATGGCCCCTGGGTCTATCTTTCATCATATTAATCTTCCAATACTTAGTTATTTCCTTTGTCGTTTATTTTACTTTGCATCTTTATTTCTATTTATCATAAAAATACCAAAAATATTATCTTATCATATCTATCAGATCACACTCTCATAAGTGACCGAGAAGGGCTTGACAACCCCTTTATCCCGTTGGTTGCGAGGTTCTTATTTGTTTGTGTAGGTGTGTGGGACTTGAGCGTGATCTCCTACTGGATTGATACCTTGGTTCTCAAAAACTGAGGGAAATACTTACGCTGCTTTACTGCATCACCCTTTCCTCTTCAAGGGAAAACCAACACAGTGCTCAAGAGGTAGCAAGAAGGATTTCTGGCGCCGTTGCCGGGGAGATTCGCGCCAAGTCAAGTCAAGATTTGACTCCCACAACGAGTCATTTCTGGCGCCATTACCAAGTCAAAATATACCAAGTACCCATCACAAACTCTTATCCCTCACATTACATTATTTGCCATTTGCCTCTCGTTTTCCTCTCCCCCACTTCACCCTTGCCGTTTTATTCGCCCTCTCTCTACATCCCCTTCTCTTTCCCTATTTGCCTCTTTTTGCCCGTTTCTTGTTTGGTTGTGTGTTGGATTGCTTGCTTGTCACGATGGCTCAAGATAATACTAAATTGTGTGACTTTGCCAATACCAACAATAATGAGTTTATTAGCACTTCGATTTCTCCTCTTACCGATGTTGAATCTTGTCATGAAAGATCCGTTTTATGGCCTTCCTAGTGAAGATGTCGCTACCCATCTAAACAACTTTGTTGATTTGTGTGATGTGCAAAAGAAGAAAGATGTGGATAATGATATTGCTAAATTGAAGCTATTTTCGTTTTTCCTTAGAGATCATGCTAAAGCTTGGTTTTCATCGTTTCCTAAAAATAGTATTGATTCATGGAATAAGTGCAAAGATGCTTTTATCTCTAAGTATTTTCCTCCCGCTAAGATCATCTCTCTTAGAAACGATATTATGAATTTTAAGCAACTTGATCATGAACATGTTGCACAATCTTGGGAGGATGGAATCAATGATATGTAATTGCCCATCGCATGGTTTGAATCTTTGGATGATTATACAAAACTTTTTTGCCGGATTGAATTTTGCTTCTAGAAATCTTTTAGATTCGGCCGCGGGAGACACTTTTATGGAAATCACTTTAGGAGAAGCTACCAAACTCCTAGATAATATTATGGTTAATTATTCTCAATGGCACACCGAAAGATCTACTAATAAAAAAGTGCATGCAATTGAAGAGATTAATGTTTTGAGTGGAAAGATGGATGAACTTATGAAATTATTTGCTAATAAGAGTGCTCCTACTGATCCTAATGATATGCCTTTGTCTACCTTGATTGAGAATAATAATGAATCCATGGATGTGAATTTTGTTGGTAGGAACAACTTTGGTAATAACGCGTATAGAGGTAATTTTAATTCTAGGCCGTTTCCTAGTAATTCCTCTAATAATTATGGTAATTCCTACAAAAATTCCTATGGAAATTATAATAAGATTCCCTCTGATTTTGAATCTAACACTAAAAAATTTATCACTTCGCAAAAGAGTTTCAATGCTTTGATTGAAGAAAAATTGCTTAAGATTGATGAGTTGGCTAGGAACGTTGATAGAATTTCTCTTGATGTTGATTCTTTGAAACTTAGATCTATTCCACCTAAGCATGATATCAATGAGTCTCTCAAAGCCATGAGAATTTCCATTGATGAGTGCAAATAAAGAACCGCTAGGATGCGTGCAAAGAAAGATTGCTTTATAAAAGTGTGTTCTTCTAGTTTTCATGATAATAAGGATGAAGATCTAAAAGTTATTGCTGTGTCTCCTATTAAATATTTATTTTGCAATATGGATCTTAATAATGATGGGGCTGAAGATGATCCACCTTTACCAAGAAGGCATTCCAAAAATTCGGAGTCTTTAGATCTTGATGCTAAAACTGTTAAAAGTGGGATTGAAGAGGTTAAAACCTTAAATATCAGTGACCCACTATTATGGATTTCAAGGAATTTAATCATGATAATTGCTCTTTGATAGATTGTATTTCCTTGTTGCAATCCGTGCTAAATTCTCCTCATGCATATAGTCAAAATAAAGCTTTTACTATACATATCGTTGATGCTTTGATGCAATCTTATGAAGAAAAACTTGAGTTGGAAGTTTCTATCCCTAGAAAACTTTATGATGAGTGGGAACCTACAATAAAAATTAAAATTAAAGATCATGAGTGTTATGCTTTGTGTGATTTGGGTGCTAGTGTTTCCACGATTCCAAAAACTTTATGTGATTTGCTAGGTTTCTGTGATTTTGATGATTGTTCTTTAAACTTGCACCTTGCGGATTACACTATTAAGAAACCTATGGGAAGAATTAATGATGTTCTTATTGTTGCAAATAGGAACTATGTGCCCGTGGATTTCATTGTTCTTGATATAGATTGCAATCCTTCATGTCCTATTATTCTTGGTAGACCTTTCCTTAGAACGATTGGTGCAATTATTGATATGAAGAAAGGGAATATTAGATTCCAATTTCCGTTAAGGAAAGGCATGGAACACTTCCCTAGAAAGAAAATTAAATTAACTTATCAAACTATTATGAGAGCCACTTACGGATTGCCTACCAAAGATGGCAATACCTAGATCTATCTTCGCTTTTATGCCTAGCTAGGGGCGTTAAACGATAGCGCTTGTTGGGAGGCAACCCAATTTTATTTTTATTCCTTGTTTTTTGCTCCTGTTTAGTAATAAATAATTTATCTAGCATATGTTTTGGTTGTGTTTTTTGTGTTCAATTAGTGTTTGTGCCAAGTAGAACCGTTGGGTAGACTTGGCGAAAGTCTTTTTGATCTTGCTGTAAAAACAGAATGTTAGCGCTCACAAGAATTGCTGCCATTTTTATTTGGAAGGTGATATTTAGTTAATTCTTTTTGCAGATGATTAATAGATAAATTACTCACTTCCAGCAATTTATTTTAGAATTTTTGGGGTTCCATAAATTGCGTTAGCTACACATTACTACAGAGTGTTCTGTTTTTGACAGATTCTGTTTTTCTTGTGTTGTTTGCTTATTTTGATGAATCTATGGCTAGTAAAAGAGTTTATAAACCATAGATAAGTTGGAATACAGTAGGGTTAACACCAATATAAATGAATAATGAGTTAATTACAGTACCTTAAAGTGGTGTTTTCTTTTCTTTCGCTAATGGAGCTCACGAGATTTTCTATTTTGAGTTTTGTGTTGTGAAGTTTTCAAGTTTTTGGTAAAGATTTGATGGATTATGGAAAAGACTGGCAAGAGCCTAAGCTTGGGGATTCCCATGGCACCCCAAGGTAAAATTCAAGGACACCAAAAAGCCTAAGCTTGGGGATGCCCCGGATGGCATCCCCTCTTTCGTCTTCGTCTATCGGTAACTTTACTTGGAGCTATATTTTTATTCACCACATGATATGTGTTTTGCTTGGAGCGTCTTGTATGATTTGAGTCTTTTCTTTTAGTTTACCACAATCATCCTTGCTGTACACACCTTTTGAGAGAGACTCACATGATTTGAAATTTATTAGAATACTCTATGTGCATCACCTATATCTTTTGAGCTATATAGTTTTTCCTCTAGTGCTTCACTTATATCTTTTAGAGCACGGTGGTGGATTTGTTTTATAGAAACTATTGTTCTGTAATGCTTCATTTATATTATTTTGAGAGTCCTTTAAAACAACATGGGAATAATAAAAACTTTCATATAAGTGCATTGAATACTATGAGAAGTTTGATACTTGATAATTGTTTTGAGATATGGAGATGGTGATATTAGAGTCATGCTAGTTCAGTAGTTGTGAATTTGAGAAATACTTGTGTTGAAGTTTTTGATTCCCGTAGCATGCACGTATGGTGAACCGTTATGTGATGAAGTCAGAGCATGATTTATTTATTGATTGTCTTCCTTATGAGTGGCGGTCGAGGACGAGCGATGGTCTTTTCCTACCAATCTACCCCCCTAGGAGCATGCACGTAATACTTTGTTTCGATAACTAATAGATTTTTGCAATAAGTATGTGAGTTCTTTATGACTAATGTTGAGTCCATGGATTATACGCACTCTCACCCTTCCACCATTGCTAGCCTCTCTAGTATCGCGCAACTTTCGCCGGTACCATAAACCCACCATATACCTTCCTCAAAACAGCCACCATACCTACCTATTATGGCATTTCCATAGCCATTCCGAGATATATTTCCATGCAACTTTCCACCGTTCCATTATTATGACATGTTTCATCATTGTCATATTGCTTGCATGATCATGTAGTTGACATCGTATTTGTGGCAAAGCCACCGTTCATAATTCTTCATACATGTCACTCATGCATCATTGCACATCCCGGTACACCGTCGGAGGCATTCACATAGAGTCATATTTTGTTCTAAGTATTGAGTTCTAATTCTTGAGTTGTAAAGTAAATAAAGTGTGATGATCATAATTATTAGAGCATTGTCCCAAGTGAGGAAAGTATGATGGAGAGTATGATTCCCCCACAAGTCGGGATGAGACTCCGGACCAAAAAAAGAAAAAAAAGAAAAAGGAGAAAAGGCTAGAAAAAAGAAGGCCCAAATAAAAAATGATGAGAGAAGGGACAATGCTACTATCCTTTTTCCACACTTGTGCTTCAAAGTAGCACCATGTTCTTCATATAGAGAGTCTCCTATGATATCACTTTCATATACTAGTGGGAATTTTTCATTATAGAACTTGGCTTGTGTATTCCAATGATGGGCTTCCTCAAAATGCCCTAGGTCTTCATGAGCAAGCAAGTTGGATGCACACCCACTTAGTTTCTTTTGTTGAGCTTTCATATACTTATACCTCTAGTGCATCTGTTGCATGGCAATCCCTACTCACTCACATTGATATCTACTGATGGGCATCTCCATAGCTCGTTGATACGCCTAGTTGATGTGAGACTATCTTCTCCTTTTTGTCTTCTCCACAACCACCATTCTATTCCACTATAGTGCTATATCCATGGTTCACGCTCATATATTGCGTGAAGATTGAAAAAGTTTGAGAACATCAAAAGTATGAAACAATTGCTTGGCTTGTCATCGGGGTTGTGCATGATTTAAATATTTTGTGTGGTGAAGATAGAGCATAGACAAACTATATGATTTTGTAGGGATAACTCTCTTTGGCCATGTTTTTTTGAGAAGACATAATTGCTTAGTTAGTATGATTGAAGTATTATTATTTCTATGTCAATAATAAACTTTTATCTTGAATCTTTCGGATCTGAACATTCATGCCACAATAAAGAAAAATTACATTGAGAAATATGTTAGAAAGCATTCCACATCAAAAATTCTTCTTTTATCATTTACCTACTCGAGGACAAGCAGGAATTAAGCTTGGGGATGCTTGATACGTCTCCAACGTATCTATAATTTTTGATTGCTCCATGCTATTATAGTATCTATTTTGGATGTTAATGGGCTTTATTTTACACTTTTATATCATTTTTGGGACTAACCTACTAACCGGAGACCCATCCCAAATTGCTGTTTTTTGCCTATTTTAGGGTTTCGAAGAAAAGGAATATCAAACGGAGTCCAAACGGAGTGAAACCTTCGGGAACGTGATTTTCTCAACAAACGTGATCCAGGAGACTTGGAGTGGCTGTCAATAAACAAGGGAGGAAGGCACGAGGTAGGGGGCGCGCCTACCCCCCTGGGCGCGCCCTCCACCCTCGTGGGCCCTCCGTTGCTCCACTGACGTACTTCTTCCTCCTATATAAGTCCACGTACCCCCCAAACATCCAGGAGCACCACGAAAACCTAATTCCACTGCTGCAACCTTCTGTACTCGAGAGATCCCATCTCGGGGCCTTTTCCGGAGCTCCACCAGGAGGGGGCATTGATCATGGAGGGCCTCTACATCAACTCCATGGCCTCTCCGGTGATGTGTGATTAGTTTACTTCAGACCTACGGGTCCATAGTTATCAGCTAGATGGCTTCTTCTCTCTCTTTGGATCTCAATACAAAGTTCTCCTCGATTTTCTTGGAGATCTATTCGATGTAATCTTCTTTTGCGGTGTGTTTTTCGAGATCCGATGAATTGTGGGTTTATGATCTAGATTATCAATGAGCAATATTTGATTCTCCTCTAAATTCTTTTATGTATGATTGGTTTATCTTTGCAAGTCTCTTCGAATTATCAATTTGGTTTGGCCTACTAGATTGATCTTTCTTGCAATGGGAGAAGTGCTTAGCTTTGGGTTCAATTTTGCGGTGTTCGACCCCAGTGACAGAAAGGGAACCGATACGTATTGTATTGTTGCCATCGAGGATAAAAATATGGGGTTTATATCATGTTGCATGATTTTATCCCTCTACATCATGTCATCTTCCTTAAAGCATTACTCTGTTCTCTTGAACTTAATACTCTAGATGCATGCTGGATAGCAATCAATGTGTGGAGTAATAGTAGTAGATGCAGGCAAGAGTCGGTCTACTTGTCTCGGACGTGATGCCTATATACATGATCATACCTAGATATTCTCATAACTATGCTCAATTCTATCAATTGCTCGACAGTAATTCGTTTATCGACCATAATACTTATGCTCTTGAGAGAAGCCACTAGTGAAACCTATGGCCCCCGGGTCTATCTTTCATCATATTAATCTTCCAATACTTAGTTATTTCCTTTGCCGTTTATTTTACTTTGCATCTTTATTTCTCTTTATCATAAAAATACCAAAAATATTATCTTATCGTATCTATCAGATCTCACTCTCGTAAGTGACCGAGAAGGGCTTGACAACCCCTTTATCGCGTTGGTTGCAAGGTTCTTATTTGTTTTTGTAGGTGCGTGGGACTTGAGCGTGATCTCCTACTGGATTGATACCTTGGTTCTCAAAAAATGAGGGAAATACTTACGTTTCTTTACTGCATCACCCTTTCCTCTTCAAGGGAAAACTAACGCAGTGCTCAAGAGATAGCATGGTCAAAAGGGGAAAAGGGGTATAGTCTCACTAAAAGGGAATATTTTGATAAAGCTCAGAAAAGAAGAGAGGAAAGGATCTTTTTGAAAAGAAAGTTGTAGAGAAAGTATTTTCCTATGGACTTGCCAGCTTTTAGGGGTCACGTCCTACAGTCAACATGTGCTCTGATACCATCTTGTAGCGACCCGACCTCAGACGGTCAAGTTTTTGTGCTTAAGTGTCATACTTGGATTGGTATGCTGACACACATAGTACTCGAGGATTTATAACAGAGGTAAATCACATGTATAAAGTAACATAAATACTATTACCTCAATCCAAATAGCGGAAGAAACAACAAGGTTGTGGATTCCCATCAACACCAACGGCAAAGTTGAGTGTAGAAATCGTAACCCTAATGTATCACTTACTCGTCGTAAGAATCATGCAACATGAGACGTTGCAGCCACAAAGGGTCAGTACATTGAATGTACTGGCAAATTTACACCATAGGATAATGATGAATAATAGCTATCACTACATGCATATTTGGCTGGTGGAAAAGCTCTATGGTTATCATGTTTTGAGAAAAGCCAATTTTCCCTACTACAAAGGAATATATTTTATTTAACTACAAAGTTCGTTGAAAAATTATTGAGAAGGTATATCCCCAACTCAATCCCAAAATAATATTTATAACCCAACAAATTAATTAATTAAAGTGATGAGATCAACATGATAATTCAACAACTAGATACTCAAAATGTCCATAACCCAGGACACGGCTAACCATGATTAGTTTGTACACTCTATAGAGGCTTGTGCACTTTTCCCCACAAGACTCGATCTCCTCTGTTGGATTTCTTGCACTACAAGGTATTTGAGAAACGGATGACCGAGACACAGTCTTTCAGAAACATTAACTCTTTAATCTGGGTGGACAGTTACACCCACTTTCCCCTACATCTGCTAGCCCACCATTAAAAGAGGTCATGCAACCTACTCAACTATGCTAGAGCCCATAATAGCTTGTGGCTGCACACGGAAGTTTCTAGCATGAATAATCTTATGATCCCTTTGAGCCTAGGTGGCGAACCAAAAAGGATAGCACTAGTATATCCCCAGGTGTCTGGGCAAGTCCACTACTATATCCCCAGGGTGCCCCAACCAATCCACCCATATGTGTATTAAACTAGCCACCTTAAGTTAAACCTTAGTCAACGATAATCTCTCACATCTTTCATGAATTATCTCAAACCAATCCATGTCTACGAGCATAGCATAGTAGTATAAGCATAACGTAGTAGTAACTCCCAAGGTTTTAATTCAAGACAATAGGTTCCTACCTCATCAACTACTTCCCAATACCCACATGTTAACAATCCTACTCATGCAATGTTTGAGGGTAAAACTAATGCATAAAACGGGTATGAAAAGTATGATCAAAGTGTGAAATTGCCTTGTACTGTTGATGAAGATGATTCACACTCATAACTCCTGATAGTTCTACTCGTCACACTCCGTTCAATCTATCGTGAGCAAGCAATTGCATACATAAGCACTCATGCAAAAGAATTGAAGAAAAGACTTCGGAAAACTTCGAAAACAAGCAATTAACTCTGGCAACAGAATACAGTTTCTAACAGTACCAAAATTGGGTGTATTTGGTCTTATCAGAAAGTTTAGGTCAAGAGCTTCGATTTGCAAAAAGAATCAACTAAAACGGAGTTATAAAACTCAAGTTACGAACAAAAGAAGATTCAAATCAAATCTCTTTGAATTCAAATTTTAAAACTTTCAAAAACATGTTTAAGTTGTTTTAGTGGAAAGAGGGGATGATAACGAAGAAGTGGGCGTTGGTTTCGTTGGATTTGGACAAACGAGCAAAAAGTAGCGAAGGTTTGAAGATCAGGGACTAATATGTAAATAAGATAATCACGGATGGGTCCCTGGCCGGAAAAAAAGAAAAAAAGAAAAAGAAAAAAAACTCTACTGAATGAACGTTGGCTACAGAGACTAACCTAGCGAAACTCGTTCGTTACAAACCTAAACTAGTGAGCGTGCGCTATATAACTAAAGCTAATAATAAACCGATCAAACAAAACTAAACCAAACAAAAATAAAAACCGGACGGACCTAGCGATTTTTCGTCAAAAACCGGCAGCGACGAAAGGCAAGCTCCGGCGTCTGCGGGATGCGGCGCGGCGGCTCCGGCGAGATGCGGCAATGGCGGCGGTGGCACGGGGCTACGGCGTGATGGTGCGGTGGAGTGCGGCGGCGGCGGCACTGGCGGAGTGCGGTGGCGCGGGTAGCAGCTGCGGCGAAGTGCGGCGGCGCGGCGAGATGCGGCAGCAGGCGCGGCGAGATGCAGGCGGCGGCTGGTGGTAGGGACGAGGTCCAGGGGCCCCGGGGTGGAGTATATATAGGGGGCGGCGAACCTCGGGAGGTGTCCCGAGTCGGCACAAGGCGGCGGCGTGAGATGGCCGGACTCCGGCAAGTCCGAGCCGAGCACGGGAGCGAAGGCGGCGTGGCGGCTTGGGCCTGGGCCTGGCTGGGAGCTGGGCCGGCCAAGTTCGATGGAAGGGATTTTTTTAAAACATTTTTTCAGACAAACAAAAATAATAAAAACAAAATAAATAAGAATATTATGTAGGCACATAATATATCAAAATTTTTAGAAAAAAATTTCCTACAACCTGAACATTTTTCTAACATCAAATAAAATCCACAAAATTTAAATAAAACAAAGAGTGCTACAGCTACAATAAAACCTAGTAAAAATCATTTTAAAAATACCCAAATAACTCCAAATTGAAAATAATTTCAAAGGGGCTTTAAATTTGAAATCTTTGAAACTTCCAACTCATATTTCATGTGTTTTGAAGAAGTCATTTATTTTCTCTCATGAGAATCATTGAGTTGCTTAAAGTTTCTGAATTTGAAAATATTTCCAAATGAAATTCAAATATTTTCAAATACCCTTTTCATTTAATTAAATGGAAGAAGTCATATCATCTTCTCTCTGGGGTTTTGTATTTGAAAAAAAATGAATTCATGGAGGTCAGAAAAGCAAAGTGAAAGTTTGGGAAAGTCATTTTATTCCCTCTCATTTAACTTTCAAAAAGTTTCAAATTTCACTCAATTTCACTCATCACAATCAAGCAAACAATCAAAACTATTTATTTATTATAACATTTCAAAATTTAGAATTTTGGGATGTTAGAGTCTCTCTGGGAGGAGCGACCTCTCTTTTATAGGCACATGAGAAGGAGGCGAACAGGCTTGGCTCATTCCCGCAACCTGCGGCGCGACGCTTCGTGACGAGGTGTAGCAGGCGGCGGAGGAGGAGCGCGCATGAATGTCCCTCTTGTTCTCATGCTCATACATGTGGGGAAACACCCTCCCTTATAAGGAGGTCCAACTCGCACTAAACTAGCAATGTGGGATTAAACTTTGGTTTCACCTCTTGCCTTGCACGAATGGGCTGCGTGGGCCTCTGGAATTTATTAGGAGTTTTGAAAACTGCTATTGGGCTGGCCCATAATCGACTAAATTCTAGCAATGATTACAACGAGTTACAGAAATGGAAAGGAACTGATGTTCTTGCGAGAGGGGAAAGCCAAAGAGAAGAAGGGGTAGGTAGCCTCCAAGTGTCAGAGATGTGATCCACTGGATACCCTTCTCTCTGGCAGCGGACGCTAAAGTAGTCGACGTCGTTAGCCTAGTAGCGGTCACCCACTCTAGCCCAGAGCATCTCGAGTTGAGTTGGTTGTGTATGCCCACTGGATGGTGGGCCCTCCTAGGGGTGTTGACGCTGGGGGTCTTGGATGATCCGGTGCGCACCGCCTTCAGCACATTTTCTTTATCATCAAACTGAACATGTCATTTGACTAAATATCAATTCTAAAAGGGACAATAAACACCACTCTTTAATGGAAGATACAGTGGCATAGCTGAAGGAAATATACCCTAGAAGCAATAATAAAGTTGTTATTTATATTTCCTTATATCATGATAAATGTTTATTATTCATGCTAGAATTGTATTAACCGGAAACTTAGTACATGTGTGAATACATAGACAAACAAAGTGTCACTAGTATGCCTCTACTTGACTAGCTCATTGAATCAAAGATGGTTAAGTTTCCTAGCCATAGACATGAGTTGTCATTTGATTAACGGCATCACATCATTAGAGAATGATGTGATTGACTTGACCTATCCGTCAGCTTAGCACGATGATCGTTTAGTTTGTTGCTATTGCTTTCTCCATAACTTATACATGTTCCTATGACTATGAGATCATGCAACTCCCAGATACCGGAGGAACACTTAGTGTGCTATCAAACGTCACAACGTAACTGGGTGACTATAAAGATGCTCTACGGGTGTCTCAGATGGTGTTTGTTGAGTTGGCATAGATCGAGATTAGGATTTGTCACTCCGAGTATCGGTGAGGTATCTCTGGGCCCTCTCGGTAATGCACATCACTATAAGCCATGCAAGCATTGTGACTAATGAGTTAGTTGCGGGATGATGCATTACAGAACGAGTAAAGAGACTTGCCGGTAATGATATTGAACTAGGTATGAGGATACCGACGATCGAATCTCGGGCAAGTAACATACCGATGACAAAGGGAACAACGTATGTTGTTATGCGGTTTGACCGATAAAGATCTTCGTAGAATATGTAGGAGCCAATATGAGCATATAGGTTCCGCTATTGGTTATTGACCGGAGATGTGTCCTGGTCATGTCTACATAGTTCTCGAACCCGTAGGGTCCGCACGCTTAATGCTCGATGACGATTTGTATTATGAGTTATGTGATTTGATTACCAAAGTTTGTTCGGAGTCCCGGATGAGATCGGGGACATGACGAGGAGTCTCTAAATGGTCGAGAGGTAAATATCGATATATTGGAAGGCTATATTCGGACATCGGAAAGGTTCCGAGTGATTTGGGTATTTTTTTGGAGTACCGAAGAGTTACGAGAATTCGCCAAGAGAAGTATTGGGCCTTATTGGGCCATACGGGAATAGAGGAGGCAGGTCAAAGGGAAGGAGGCGCCCCCCCCATGGGTCCGAATTGGACTAGGGGAAAGGGGGTGGCGCCCCCCTTGCCCTTTCCTACTCCCTCTCTCTTTCCCTCTTTCTTCTCTCCTACTCCGGAAAGGAAAAGGGGAATCCTACTAGGACTTGGGAGTCCTAGTAGGACTCCCCACACTTGACGCGCCCCCTCTAGGGCCGGCCTCCTCCTCCTCCCTCCTTTATATACGTGGGCAGGGGACACCCCAAAGGCACAACAGACAATCTTTTAGCCGTGTGCGGTGCCCCCCTCCATAGTTACACACCTTGATCATATCGTCGTAGTGCTTAGGCGAAGCCCACCGCCGGTAACTTCATCATCACCATCGTCACGCCGTCATGCTGACTGAACTCTCCCTCGGCCTCAACTGGATCAAGAGTACGAGAGACGTCACCGAGCTGAACGTGTGCAGATCGTAGAGGTGCCGTACTTTCGGTACTAGGATCGGTCGGATCGTGAAGACGTACGACTACATCAACCACGTTGTCATAACGCTTTCGCTTACGGTCTATGAGGGTACATGGACAACACTCTTCCCTCTCGTTGCTATGCATCACCATGTTAGATCTTGCGTGTGCGTAGGAATTTTTTTGAAATTACTGCATTCCCCAACAGTGGCATCCGAGCCAGGTCTATGCGTAGATGTTATATGCACAAGTACAACACAAAGGAATTGTGGGCGTGGGTATATACATATTACTTGCCGTCACTAGTTGATTCTTGATTCAGCGGTATTGATGGATGAAGCAGTCCAGACCGACATTACGCGTACGCTTACGCGAGACTGGTTCTACCGACGTGCTTTGAAGGAAATATGCCCTAGAGGCAATAATAAAGTTATTATTTATTTCCTTCTATCATGATAAATGTTTATTATTCATGCTAGAATTGTATTAACCGGAAACATAATACATGTGTGAATACATAGACAAACAAAGTGTCACTAGTATGCCTCTACTTGACTAGCTCGTTGATCAAAGATGGTTATGTTTCCTAACAATAGACATGAGTTGTCATTTGATTAACGGGATCACATCATTAGGAGAATGATGTGATTGACTTGACCCATTCCGTTAGCTTAGCACTTGATCGTTTAGTTTGTTGCTATTGCTTTCTTCATGACTTATACATGTTCCTATGACTATGAGATTATGCAACTCCCGTTTACCGGAGGAACACTTTGTGTGCTACCAAACGTCACAACGTAACTGGGTGATTATAAAGGTGCTCTACAGGTGTCTCCGAAGGTACTTGTTGGGTTGGCGTATTTTGAGATTAGGATTTGTCACTCCGATTGTCGGAGAGGTATCTCTGGGCCCACTCGGTAATGCACATCACTTAAAGCCTTGCAAGCATTGCAACTAATGAGTTAGTTGCGGGATGATGTATTACGGAACGAGTAAAGAGACTTGCCGGTAACGATATTGAACTAGGTATTGAGATACCGACGATCGAATCTCGGGCGAGTAACATACCGATGACAAAGGGAACAACGTATGTTGTTATGCGGTCTGACCGATAAAGATCTTCGTAGAATATGTAGGAGCCAATATGAGCATCCAGGTTCTGCTATTGGTTATTGACTGGAGACGTGTCTCGATCATGTCTACATAGTTCTCGAACCCGTAGGGTCCGCACGCTTAAAGTTCGATGATGGTTATATTATGATTTTATGTGTTTTGATGTACCGAAGGAGTTCGGAGTCCCGGATGAGATCGGGGACATGACGAGGAGTCTCAAAATGGTCGAGACGTAAAGATCAATATATTGGACGACTATATTCGGACATCGGAAAGGTTCCGAATGATTCGGGTATTTTCGGGAGTACCAGGGAGTTATAGGAATTTGTATTGGGCCTTAATGGGCCATACAGGAAAGGAGAGAAAGGCCTCAAAGGGTGGCCGCACCCCTCCCCATGGGCTGGTCCGAATTGGACTAGGGAGGTGTGGCGCCCCCTTCCTTCCTTCTCCTTTTCCCTTCCCTTTCCTTCCCTCCTACTCCTACTACTTGGAAGGGCTCCTAGTTCTACTAGGAAAGGGGGAATCCTACTCCCGGTGGGAGTAGGACTCCCCTAGGGCGCGCCATAGAGAGGGCCGGCCCTCCCCCTCCTCCACTCCTTTATATACGGGGGCAGGGGGCACCCCAAAGACACAACAATTGATCTCTTGATCTCTTAGCCGTGTGCGGTGCCCCCCTCCACCATAATCCACCTCGGTCATATCGTAGTGGTGCTTAGGCGAAGCCCTGCGTCGGTAGAACATCATCATCGTCACCACGCCGTCGTGCTGACGGAACTCTCCCTCAAAGCTCGGCTGGATCGGAGTTCGAGGGACGTCATCGAGTTGAACGTGTGCAGAACTCAGAGGTGTCGTGCGTTCGGTACTTGATTGGTCGGATCGTGAAGACGTACGACTACATCAACCGTGTTGTGCTAACGCTTCTGCTTTCGGTCTATGAGGGTACATGGACAACACTCTTCCCTCTTGTTGCTATGCATCACCATGATCTTGCGTCTGCGTAGGAAAATTTTGAAATTACTACGTTCCCCGACAGCGGCATCCGAGCCAGGTTTTATGCGTTGATGTTGTGCACGAGTAGAACACAAGTGAGTTGTGGGCGATATAAGTCATACTGCTTACCAGCATGTCATACTTTGGTTCGGCGGTATTGTTGGATGAAGCGGCCCGAACTGACATTACGCGTACGCTTACGCGAGACTAGTTCTACCGACGTGCTTTGCACACAGGTGGCTAGCGGGTGTCAGTTTCTCCAACTTTAGTTGAACCGAGTGTGGCTACTCCCGGTCCTTGCGAAGGTTAAAAAAGCACCAACTTGACAAACTATCGTTGTGGTTTTGATGCATAGGTAAGAACGGTTCTTGCTAAAGCCCGTAGCAGCCACATAAAACTTGCAAACAACAAAGTAGAGGACGTCTAACTTGTTTTTGCAGGGCATGTTGTGATGTGATATGGTCAAGACATGATGCTAAATTTTATTGTATGAGATGATCATGTTTTGTAACCGAGTTATCGGCAACTGGCAGGAGCCATATGGTTGTCACTTTATTGTATGCAATGCAATTGCGCTGTAATGCTTTACTTTATCACTAAGCGGTAGCGATAGTCATGGAAGCATAAGATTGGCGAGACGACAACGATGCTACCATGGTGATCAAAGTGTCGCGCCGATGACGATGGTGATCATGACGGTGCTTCGGAGATGGAGATCACAAGCACAAGATGATGATGGCCATATCATATCACTTATATTGATTGCATGTGATGTTTATCTTTCATTCATATTATCTTGCTTTGATTGACGGTAGCATTATAAGATGATCTCTCACTAAATTTCAAGATAAAAGTGCTTCTCCCTGAGTATGCACCGTTGCCAAAGTTCGTCGTGCCCAGACACCACGTGATGATCGGGTGTGATAAGCTCTACGTCCATCTACAACGGGTGCAAGCCAGTTTTGCACACGCAGAATACTCAGGTTAAACTTGACGAGCCTAGAATATGAAGATATGGCCTCGGAACACTGAGACCGAAAGGTCGAGCGTGAATCATATAGTAGATATGATCAACATATTGATGTTCACCATTGAAAACTACTCCATTTCACGTGATGATCGGTTATGGTTTAGTTGATTTGGATCACGTGATCACTTAGAAGATTAGAGGGATGTCTTTCTAAGTGGGAGTTCTTAAGTAATATGATTAATTGAACTTAAATTTATCATGAACTTAGTCCTGGTAGTATTAGCATATCTATGTTGTAGATCAATAGCTCGCGTTTAGCTCCCCTGTTTTATTTTTGATATGTTCCTAGAGAAAACTAAGTTGAAAGATGTTAGTAGCAATGATGCGGATTGGATCCGTGATCTGAGGTTTATCCTCATTGTTGCACAGAAGAATTATGTCCTTAATGCACCGCTAGGTGACAGACCTATTGCAGGAGCAGATGCAGACGTCATGAATGTTTGGCTAGCTCAATATGATGACTACTTGATAGTTTAGTGCACCATGCTTAACAGCTTAGAATTGGGACTTCAAAGACGTTTTGAACGTCATGGATCATATGGATGTTCCAGGAGTTGAAGTTAATATTTCAAGCAAATACCCGAGTTGAGAGATATGAAGTATCCAACAAGTTCTATAGCTAAAAGATGGAGGAGAATAGCTCAAGCAGTGAGCATGTGTTCAGATTGTCTGGGTACTACAATCGCTTGAATCAAGTGGGAGTTAATCTTCCAGATAAAATAGTGATTGACAGAATTCTCTAGTCACCATCACCAAGTTAGTAGAACTTCATGATGAACTATAGTATGAAAGGGATGATGAAAACGATTCCCGAGCTTTTCATGATGATGAAATTGATGAAGGTAGAAATCAAGAAAGAGCATCAAGTGTTGATGATTAACAAGACCACTAGTTTCAAGAAAAGGGCAAAGGGAAAGAAAGGGAACTTCAAGAAGAACGGCAAGAAAGTTGCTGCTCAAGTGAAGAAGCACAAGTCTGGTCCTAAGCCTGAGACTAAATGCTTCTACTGCAAAGGGACTGGTCATTGGAAGTGGAACTGCCCCAAGTATTTGGCGGATAAGAAGGATGGCAAAGTGAACAAAGGTATATTTGATATACAGATTATTGATGTGTATTTTACTAGTGTTCGTAGCAACCCCTCGGTATTTGATACTGGTTCAGTTGCTAAGAGTAGTAACTCGAAATGGGAGTTGCAGAATGAACAGAGACTAGTTAAGGGTGAAGTGACGATGTGTGTTGGAAGTGGTTCCAAGATTGATATGATCATCATCGCACACTCCCTATACTTTCGGGATTAGTGTTAAACCTAAAATAAATGTTATTTAGTGTTTGCGTTGAGCATGAATATGATTGGATTATGTTTATTGCAATATGGTTATTCATGTAAGTTAGAGAATAATTGTTGTTCTGTTTACATGAATAAAACCTTCTATGGTCATACACCCAATGAAAATGGTTTGTTGTATCTCGATTGTGGTGATACACATTTTCATAATATTGAAGCCAAAATATGCAAAGTTAATAATGATAGTGTAACTTATTTGTGGCACTGCCATTTAGGTTATATTGGTGTAAAGCGCATGAAGAAAATCCATGCTGATGGGTTTTTGGAATCACTTGATTATGAATCAGTTGATGCTTGCGAACCATGCCTCATGGGCAAGATGACTAAGACTCCGTTCTCCGGAACAATAGAGCGAGCAACAGATTTGTTGGAAATCATACATACTGACGTATGTGATCCGATGAATACTGAGGCTCGCGGCAGGTATCATTATTTTCTGATCTTCACAGATGATTTGAACAAATATGAGTATATCTACTTGATGAAACATAAGTCTGAAACATTTGAAAAGTTCAAATAACTTCAGAGTGAAGTGGAAAATCATCGTGACAAGAAAATAAAGTTTCTATGATCTGATCACAGAGACAAATATTTGAGTTACGAGTTTGATCTTCAATTAAAACAATGTGGAATAGTTTCACAAAATCATGCCACCTGGAACACCACAGCATAATGGTGTGTCCGAACGTCATAACCGTACTATTATTGGATATAGTGCAATCTATGATGTTTCTTACCGATTAATCACTATAGTTTTGGGGTTATGCATTAGAGACAGCTGCATTCACGTTAAAAAGGGCACCATCTAAATCTGTTGAGGTGACACCGTATGAACTGTGGTTTGGTAAGAAACCAAAGTTGTCGTTTCTTAAAGTTTGAGGTTGCAATGCTTATGTGGAAAAGTTTCAACCTGATAAGCTCAAACCCAAATCAGAGAAGTGCGTCTTCATAGGATACCCAAAAGAAAATGTTGGGTACACCTACTATCACAGATCCAAAGGCAAGTTATTCATTGCTGAGAATGGATCCTTTCTAGAGAAGGAGTTTCTCTCGAAAGAAGTGAGTGGGAGGAAAGTAGAACTTGATGAGGTAACTGTACCTGCTCCCTTATTGGAAAGTAGTTCATCACAGAAATTCTGTTTCTGTGACTCCTACACCAATTAGTGAGGAAGCTAATGATGATGATCATGTAACTTCAGTTCAAGTTACTACGGAACCTCATAGGTAAACCAGAGTGAGATCCGCACCAGAGTGGTACGGTAATCATGTTCTAGAGGTCATGTTACTTGACCATGACGAACCTACGAACTATGAGGAAGTGATGATGAGCCCAGATTCCACGAAATGGCTTGAGGCCATGAAATCTGAGATGAGATCCATGTATAAGAACAAAGTATGGACTTTGATTGACTTGCCCAAAGATCGGTGAGCCATTGAGATTAAATGGATCTTCAAGAGGAAGACGGACGTTGATAGTAGTGTTACTATCTACAAAGCTAGAATTGTCGCAAAAGGTATTCGACAAGTTCAAGGTGTTGACTACAATGAGAGTTTCTCACTCGTATCTATGCTTAAGTCTGTCCGAATCATGTTAGCAATTGCCACATTTTATGAAATCTGGCAAATGGATAAACAAAATTGCATTCCTTAATGGATTTATTAAAGAAGAGTTGTATATGATGCAACCAGAAGGTTTTGTCAATCCTAAAGGTGCTAACAAAATATGCAAGCTCCAGCGATCCATATATGGACTAGTGCAAGCATCTCGGAGTTGGAATATACGCTTTGATAAGTTGATCAAAGCATATAGTTTTATACAGACTTGCGGTGAAGCCTGTATTTACAAGAAAGTGAGTGGGAGCACTACATCATTTCCGATAAGTATATGTGAATGACATATTGTTCATCGGAGATAATGTAGAATTATTCTACAAAGCATAAAGGAGTGTTTGAAAGGAGTTTTTCAAAGAAAGACCTCGGTGAAGTTGCTTACATATTGAGCATCAAGATCTATAGAGATAGATCAAGACGCTTGATAAGTTTTTCGATGAGTACATACCTTGACAAGATTTTGAAGTAGTTCAAAATGGAACAGTCAAAGAAAGAGTTCTTGCCTGTGTTACAAGGTGTGAAACTGAGTAAGACTCAAAGCCCGACCACGGCAGAAGATAGAAAGAGAATGAAAGTCATTCCCTATGCCTTGGCCATATTAAGAAACAGTAAGATGGGGCGACCTAGGAGCTCTCACAGCCATCCTCGCACATTTTACTTCCAATTAGTTTTTGACCGCCCTAATTTAACGGCCAGAGGTTGCGGGCCACGTGATTGGGCTGCTGCTCCGCAAGTTTATTTTGGTAGCCCCTCGTTCACCGGGCCATGGCCCACATCTTTGACGGCCCGTTGGTAGCGAAGCGTCGTTCTTCCTTGCTTCGTTCCTTGGTCGACGATGGTGTATCAATGGTGATTAGTTTTCTTCCTCTTCCTATTCGTCTTCCTCCCCTTCTTCTCCCCGTATTCCACTCTTCCAGATAACCTTTCTCTCCTCTCACATCCCAGGCCATGCCCCCTCCTTATTCCGCTTCTTTTTAACATCGACGATCATGATCCTTGCGCATGAGGCGCGCTGTCCGCGAGTGCTCATCCTGGATCTTTTCGTTAGTGCTTCACGTTGCTTTGCATTTCCAGGGATTTATCTCACAACAAACTGTTAGGATCCATATCTAAATTTTTAGTTTTGTATGAGTCTTTCTCGACCTGACTTTATTTTTCCAAACTATGCAGCAGACCCTTTAAGCCTTTAATTTCTTCATATTTCAGGTTGATTTGTCAAGCAACAACACGAGTGGATCAATACCTCTGAGTCTGCTAGAAGAAAAAAAAACATAGGCTGCTGACACTAAGATTTGCCACTTGTTTAATTAGGTATGGAGGGCAATGATGAGGTTCAGATGTGCAATCTTGGGCAAATCGTTCAGCTAAGACATGGGCACTCACCTTGCACTGCCACCTTTCTAATTTGTTCATCTTTGATGTGTTCTCGTGGTTATAGAAATCATCATTACATGAATTAAAATCATTATTTGGATATAGTCGAAGTAAACTTATAAAGATAATTAGTAGGACTGAATTAAAAAAACTAATTGGAAGTCTGGAATTAACTTATTGTTCCTAGACCTCGTAATACAACTTGTAGAGTGCAATCAGACAACCTTTCTTTGGTGGGGACGCCATATCAACATGAAAGTTCCCCCAAATTTGATGAAATAAAAAAAATTGATGAAATATTTACTTCTGTCAATTGCACTCTATGATGTATGACAACAAAGCAACAACTTAGGAAGAGGTTGCTGCTGCATTGGAATGTCTTGAACGGTGTCAAGTACACGTACGACACCTCTGTGGAGAATTCCATAGATGACATGAAATTGGCAAATGTATCATCATGCCCAGCTGTTGTATAACAGAAAGAGGCTGTCGGTTGTGATATCACCATGTCTCACCTATATTTGGACCCATCAAAGCCGTTCAAAATTTCTTGGATGTTTGTACTGTTTAGATTTTTATAGATAATTTACTATATGTTGTCAATATGCCATGTTGTGTACCAGATCTATTGTATACCCTACACTGTTTTTGGTAAGGGAGTACAATAGTGATCTAGGAGTAGATCACTGGACAGCGGTCAAAATTATCCTTAGTGGAATGAGGATATGTTTCTCGATTATGGAGGTGACAAAAAGGTTCGTCGTAAAGGGTTACGTCGATGCAAATTTTGACACTGATCCAGATGACTCTAAATCTCAATCTAGATACATATTGAAAGTGGGAGCAATTAGCTAGAGTAGCTCCGTGCAGAGCATTGTTGACATAGAAATTTGCAAAATACTTACGGATCTGAATGTGGCAGACCCGTTGACTAAACTTCTCTCACAAGCAAAACATGATCACACCTTAGTACTCTTTGGGTGTTAATCACATAGCGATATCAACTAGATTATTGACTCTAGTAAACCCTTTGGGTGTTGGTCACATGTCGATGTGAACTATGGGTGTTAATCACATGGTGATGTGAACTATTGGTATTAAATCACCTGGCGATGTGAACTAGATTATTGACTCTAGTGCAAGTGGGAGACTGAAGGAAATATGCCCTAGAGGCAATAATAAAGTTATTATTTATTTCCTTGTATCGTGATAAATGTTTATTATTCATGCTAGAATTGTATTAACCGGAAACATAATACATGTGTGAATACATAGACAAACAGAGTGTCACTAGTATGCCTCTACTTGACTAGCTCGTTGATCAAAGATGGTTATGTTTCCTAACAATAGACATGAGTTGTCATTTTATTAATGGGATCACATCATTAGGAGAATGATGTGATTGACTTGACCCATTCCGTTAGCTTAGCACTTGATCGTTTAGTTTGTTGCTATTGCTTTCTTCATGACTTATACATGTTCCTATGACTATGAGATTATGCAACTCCCGTTTACCGGAGGAACACTTTGTGTGCTACCAAACGTCACAACGTAACCGGGTGATTCTAAAGGTGCTCTACAAGTGTCTCCGAAGGTACTTGTTGGGTTGGCGTATTTCGAGATTAGGATTTGTCACTTCGATTGTCGGAGAGGTATCTCTGGGCCCACTCGGTAATGCACATCACTTAAAGCCTTGCAAGCATTGCAAATAATGAGTTAGTTGCGGGATGATGTATTATGGAACGAGTAAAGAGACTTGCCGGTAATGAGATTGAACTAGGTATTGAGATACCGACGATCGAATCTCGGGCAAGTAACATACCGATGACAAAGGGAACAACATATGTTGTTATGCGGTCTGACCGATAAAGATCTTCGTAGAATATGTAGGAGCCAATATGAGCATCCAGGTTTCGCTATTGGTTATTGACCGGAGACGTGTCTCGGTCATGTCTACATAGTGCTCGAACCCGTAGGGTCCGCACGCTTAAAGTTCGATGACGGTTATATTATGAGTTTATGTGTTTTGATGTAATGAAGGAGTTCGGAGTCCCGGATGAGATCGGGGACATGCCGAGGAGTCTCGAAATGATCGAGACGTAAAGATCGATATATTGGACGACTATATTCGGACATCGGAAAGGTTCCGAATGATTCGGGTATTTTCGGGAGTACCGGGGAGTTACGGGAATTCGTATTGGGACTTAATGGGCCATACGGGAAAGGAGAAAAAGGCCTCAAAGGGTGGCCGCACCCCTCCCCATGGGCTGGTCCGAATTGGACTAGGGAGGGGTGGCGCCCCCTTCCTTCCTTCTCCTTTTCCCCTCCCTTTCCTTCCCTCCTACTCCTACTACTTGGAAGGGCTCCTAGTTCTACTAGGAAAGGGGGAATCCTACTCCTGGTGGGAGTAGGACTCCCCTAGGGCGCGCCATAGAGATGGCCGGCCCTCCCCCTCCTCCACTCCTTTATATACGGGGGCAGGGGCACCCCAAAGACACAACAATTGATCTCTTGATCTCTTAGCCGTGTGCGGTGCCCCCCTCCACCATAATCCACCTCGGTCATATCGTAGCGGTGCTTAGGCGAAGCCCTGCGTCGGTAGAACATCATCATCGTCACCACGCCGTTGTGCTGACGGAACTCTCCCTCAAAGCTCAGCTGGATCGGAGTTCGAGGGACCTCATCGAGTTGAACGTGTGCAGAACTCGGAGGTGTCGTGCGTTCGGTACTTGATCGGTCGGATCGTGAAGACGTACGACTACATCAACCGCGTTGTACTAACGCTTCCGCTTTCGGTCTACGAGGGTACGTGGGCAACACTCTCCCCTCTTGTTGCTATGCATCACCATAATCTTGCGTGTGCGTAGGAAAATTTTGAAATTACTACGTTCCCCGACATGCTTCGCACATAGGTGGCTGGTGGGTGTCAGTTTCTCCGAGTTTAGTTGAATCAGTTTCAATGAACAGGGTTATTTGTGAAGATCAAAAAGCAATCACTATACTACGTTGTGGTTTTTGATGCGTAGGTAAGAACGGTTCTTGTTCAGCCCGTAGCAGCCACGTAAAACTTGCAACAACAAAGTAGAGGACGTCTAACTTGTTTTTGTAGGGCATGTTGTGATGTGATATGGTCAAGACATGATGAGATATAAATTGTTGTGTGAGATGACCTTGTTTTGTTAAAGTTATCGGCAACTGGCAGGAGCCTTATGGTTGTCTCTTTATTGCATAAGATGCAAGCACCATATAATTGCTTTACTTTATCGCTATGCCATAGCAATAGTTGCAAAAGCAATAATTGGCGAGACGACCATGTGACAACACGTTGATAAAGATCAAGATGATGGAGATCATAGTGTCATGCCGGTGACGATGGAGATTATGACGGTACTTTGGAGATGGAGATCAAAAGCACAAGATGATAATGGCCATATCATGTCACATTTTTTGATTGCATATGATGTTTATTTTTTATGCATCTTATTTTGCTTAGTACGGTGGTAGCATTATAAGATGATCTCTCACTAAATCTCAAGGTATATGTGTTCTCCCTGAGTATGCACCGTTGCTACGGTTCGTCGTGCCGAGACACCACGTGATGATCGGGTGTGATAAGCTCTACCTTCACATAGAACGGGTGCAAGCCAGTTTTGCACACGTAGAATACTCGGGTTAAACTTGACGAGCATAGCATATGCAGATATGGCCTCAGAACACTGAGACCGAAAGGTCAAGCGTGAATCATATAGTAGATATGATCAACATAGTGATGTTCACCATTGAAAACTACTCCATCTCACGTGATGATCGGACATGGTTTAGTTGATATGGATCACGTGATCACTTAGATGATTAGAGGGATGTCTATCTAAGTGGGAGTTCTTAAGAAATTTGATTAATTGAACTTTAATTTATCACGAACTTAGTACCTGATAGTATTTTGCATATCTATGTTGTAGATCAATTGCTCGCGTATAGCTTCCCTGTTTTATTTATGATATGTTCCTAGAGAAAACTAAGTTGAAAGATGTTAGTAGCAATGATGCGGATTGGATCCGTGATCTGAGGTTTATCCTCATTGTTGCACAGAAGAATTATGTCCTTAATGCACCGCTAGGTGACAGACCTATTGCAGGAGCAGATGCAGACGTCATGAACGTTTGGCTAGCTCAATATGATGACTACTTGATAGTTTAGTGCATCATGCTTTACGGCTTAGAACCGGGACTTCAAAAATGTTTTTGAACGCCACAGAGCATATAAGATGTTCCAAGAGTTGAAATTGGTATTTCATACTCATGCCCGTGTCGAGAGGTAGGAGACCTCTGACAGTACTTTGCCTACAAGATGGAGGAGAATAGCTCAACCAGTGAAGCATGTGCTCAGATTGTCTAGGTACTACAATTGCTTGAATCAAGTGGGAGTTAATCTTCCAAATAAGATAGTAATTGACAAAAGTTCTCTAGTCACTATCACCAAGTTACTAGAACTTAGTGATGAACTATAATATGCAAGGGATGAAGAAAGTAATTCCCAAGCTCTTCGCGATGCTGAAATCGTCGAAGGTCGAAATCAAGAAATAGCATCAAGTGTTGATGGTTAACAAGACCACTAGTTTCAAGAAAAGGGCAAGAGAAAGAAAGGGAACTTCAAGAAGAATGACAAGCAATTTGCCACTCCCATGAATAAGCCCAAAGCTAGACCCAAGCCTGAAACTGAGTGCTTCTACTGCAAAGGAAATGGTCACTGGAAACGGAACTGCCCTAGATACTTGGCGGATAAGAACGATGTCAAAGTGAACAAAAGTATGTTTGATATACATGTTATTGATATGTACTTCACTAGTGTTTATAGCAACCCCTCAGTATTTGATACTAGTTCAATTGCTAAGAGTAGTAACTCGAAACGGAAATTGCAAAATAAACAGAGGCTAGTTAAGGGCGAGGTGATGATGTGAGTTGGAAGTGATTCCAAGGTTGATAAGATCACCATCGCACACTCCCTTTACCTTCGGGATTAGTGTTGAACCTAAAATAAATGTTATTAGGTGTTTGCGTTGAGCATAATATGATTGGATCATATTTATTGCAATACAGTTATTCATTTAAGTCAAAGAATAATTGTTATTCTGTTTACATGAATAAAACCTTCTGAGGTCATACACCCAAGGTGAATGGTTTATTGAACCTCGACCGTAGTGATACACATATTCATAATATTGAAGCCAAAAGATTCAAAGTTAATAATGATAGTGCAACTTATATGTGGCACTACCGTTTAGGTCATATTGGTGTAAAGCGCATGAAGAAACTCCATGCTGATGGGCTTTTGGAATCACTTGATTGTGAATCATGTGATGCTTGCGAACCATGCCTCGTGGGCAAGATGACTAAAACTCTGTTCTCTGAAACAATGGAGCAAGCAACTGACTTATTGGAAATAATACATACTGATGTATGCAATCCGATAAGTGTTGAGGCTCGCGGCAGGTATCGTTATTTTCTGACCTTCACAGATGATTTGAGCAGATATGGGTATATCTACTTGATGAAACATAAGTCTGAAAGATTTGAAAAGTTCAAAGAATTATAGAGTGAAGTGGAAAACCATCGTAACAAGAAAATAAAGTTTTTGCGATCTGATCATGGAGGAAAATATTTGAGTTATGAGTTTGGTCTTCATTTGAAACAATGTGGAATAGTTTCGCAACTCACGCCACCTGGAACACCACAGCGTAATGGTGTGTCTGAACGTCATAACCGTACTTCATTAGATATGGTGCGATCTATGATGTCTCTTACCGATTTATCACTATCGTTTTGGGGTTATGCATTAGAGACAGCTGCATTCACGTTAAAGAGGGCACCATCTAAATCCGTTGAGATGACACCATATGAACTGTGGTTTAGCAAGAAACTTAAGCTGTCGTTTCTTAAAGTTTGGGGATGTGATGCTTATGTGAAAAAGTTTCAAACTGATAAGCTCGAACCCAAATCGGAGAAGTACGTCTTCATAGTATGCCCAAAAGAAACTGTTGGGTACACCTTCTATCACGGATCCGAAGGCAAGATATTCGTTGCTAAGAATGGATCCTTTCTAGAGAAGGAGTTTCTCTCGAAAGAAGTGAGTGGGAGGAAAGTAGAACTTGATGAGGTGATGACCCACAAGTATAGGGGATCTATCGTAGTCCTTTCGATAAGTAAGAGTGTCGAACCCAACGAGGAGCAGAAGGAAATGATAAGCGGTTTCCAGCAAGGTATTCTCTGCAAGTACTGAAATAAGTGGTAACAGATAGTTTTTGTGATAGGATAATTTGTAACGAGCAACAAGTAACAAAAGTAAATAAAATGCAGCAAGGTGGCCCAATCCTTTTTGTAGCAAAGGACAAGCCTGGACAAACTCTTATATAGAGAAAAGCGCTCCCTAGGACACATGGGAATATCGTCAAGCTAGTTTTCATCACGTTCATATGATTCGCGTTCGGTACTTTGATAATTTGGTATGTGGGTGGACCAATGCTTGGGTACTATCCTTACTTGGACAAGCATCCCACTTATGATTAACCTCTATTGCAAGCATCCGCAACTACAACAAAAGTATTAAGGTAAACCTAACCATAGCATGAAACATATGGATCCAAATCAGCCCCTTACGAAGCAATGCATAAACTAGGGTTTAAGCTTCTGTCACTCTACCAACCCATCATCTACTTATTAATTCCCAATGCCTTCCTCTAGGCCCAAATAATGGTGAATTGTTATGTAGTCGACGTTCACATAACACCACTAGAGGAGAGACAACATACATCTCATCAAAATATCGAATGAATACCAAATTCACATGACTACTAATAGCAAAACTTCTCCCATGTCCTCAGGAACAAACATAACTACTCACAAAGCATATTCATGTTCATAATCAGAGGGGTATTAATATGCATATAGGATCTGAACATATGATCTTCCACCAAATAAACCAACTAGCATCAACTACAAGGAGTAATTAACACTACTAGCAACCTACTAGTACCAATCCCGGACTTGGAGACAAGAATTGGATACAAGAGATGAACTAGGGTTTTCAGAGGAGATGGTGCTGGTGAAGATGTTGATGGAGATTGCCCTCTCCCGATGAGAGGAGCGTTGGTGATGACGATGGCGATGATTTCCCCCTCCCGGAGGGAAGTTTCCCCGGCAGAACAGCTCCGCCAGAGCCCTAGATTGGTTCCGCCAAGGTTCCGCCTCGTGGTGGTGGAGTTTCGTCCGAGGAGATGGCTTATGATTTTTTCCTCATCGAAAGACTCCATATAGCAGAAGATGGCCATCGGGGGGCCACCGGGGGCCCCACGAGGTAGGGGGGCGCGCCCAGGGGGTAGGGCGTGCCCCCCACCCTCGTGGGCAGGGTGTGGCCCGGTGAACTTCTTGCGCTCAGTATTTTTTATATATTCTAAAAACGTCTTCCGTGAAGTTTCAGGGCTTTTGGAACTGTGCAGAATAGGTCTCTAATATTTGCTCCTTTTCCAGCCCAGAATCTCAGCTGTCGGCATTCTCCCTCTTTATGTAAACCTTGTAAAATAAGAGAGAATAGGCATAAGTATTGTGACATAATGTGTAATAACAGCCCATAATGCAATAAATATCGATATAAAAGCATGATGCAAAATGGACGTATCAACTCCCCCAAGCTTAGACCTCGCTTGTCCTCAAGCGAAAGCCGAAATCGAAAAATATGTCCACATGTTTGGAGATAGAGGTGTCGATAAAAGTAAAATAATGACATGAGGGCATCATGATCATTCTTAGAATAGCAACTTACATAATTCTTGTCATATGATTTCTTATGCCAGAGTAATAATTCAATCACAATTTCAAGTATGAATCGTAAACTTCATTGAAAACTAACAAACTATAATCTCAGTCATTAGAGCAATTGCAATTTATCATAACATAAGAAAGAGTCAATATATAAGAGCTTTTCAGCAAGTCCACATACTCGACTATCATATAGTCTTTCACAATTGCTGACACTCACGCAATACTTATGGGTATGGAGTTTTAATCGGACACAGAGAAATATAGGGGCTTATAGTTTTGCCTCCCAACATTTTACCTCAAGGGTAATGTCAACAATAATAGTTCATGAAAACTCACATCCAATTAGCCATATATACCAGGATCTTTCCAACATACTGTGCTTGCCAAAAGATAAAATTTAAAAAGGAAGGGTGAAGATCACCAAGACTCTTATGCAAGGTAGGAGATAAAAGTAAAAGATAGGCCCTTCGCAGAGGGAAGCAGAGGTTGTCATGCGCTTTTATGGTTGGATGCACAAAATCTTAATGTGAAAGAACTTCACTTTATATTGCCACTTGTGATATGGACCTTTATTATGCAGTTTGTCGCTTTTATTTCTTCCATATCACACGATCGTATAAAGCTTATTTGGTCCCACACTAATAAGTCATACATATTTAGAGAGCAATTTTTATTGCTTGCACCGATGACAACTTACTTGGAGGATCTTACTCAATCCATAGGTAGGTATGGTGGACTCTCATGGCAAAACTGGTTTAAGGGTATTTGGAGGCACAAGTAGTATCTCTACTTGGTGCGATGAATTTGGCTAGCATGAGAGGGAAAGGCAAGCTCAACCATGTTGGATGATCCATGACAATATAATTTATCTCAGATGTAAGAAAACATAACCCATTACGTTGTCTTCCTTGTCCAACGTCAACTCTTTAGCATGTCATATTTTAGTGAGTGCTCACAATCATAAAAGATGTCCAAGATAGTATATTTATATGTGAAGACCTCTCTTTCTTTATTACTTCCTATCAATTGCAACGATGACCAAAACTATGTTTGTCAACGCTCAACAACTTTTATTCATCATACTTTTTTATGTGAGCTCATTACTCTCCATAAGATCCATATGATCTCGTTGTTTCCTTTTTTATTTATT
This sequence comes from Triticum urartu, assembly GCF_056163025.1. Lineage (NCBI taxonomy): Eukaryota > Viridiplantae > Streptophyta > Magnoliopsida > Poales > Poaceae > Triticum > Triticum urartu. Next base: position 210,213,540 of record NC_141879.1, on the reverse strand, counting down.
TCTCTTTTCTTTTATTCACTTAGGATCATGGCAAAATAATCAAGCCCTTGACTCAACACTAATCTTTATTATATATAGCTCACGGACTCGATTACATAGAGGGATCATAAAGCAAAACTCAAAACTAGATCATGCCATAAACTTTATTCTACTAGATCAAGATATTACCAAAAGGATCAAGCTAAGAAAAATGGTAAAGATAAAAGTGATGGTGATACGATACCGGGGCACTCCCCCAAGCTTGGCAGTTTCCAAGGGGAGTGCCCATACCAGATACTCAATTCTTCTTTGTTGGTGGAGAAGGTGATGGTTTTGTTGATGGCGTAGGCTTATCGTCCTTCTTCCAAGGCATAGGCTCACCATCATAGAAGGATGATCAAGTATCCTGAAACCTCAAATCTGCAGCCAAACTCATCCTCTTGAATCTATATTCATACTCACAGTTTTGATTTTGCAGGTCATAGATCTGGGCTTGGAGGTGCTCGATTTTCTCATGAAGCTTGAAGATGGCATCCCCAATGTCCTTGACGTCCAGCTTGTGGTTTTTGGTGAACTCTGTGATCATAATGTGATTGGAATCGAGTCCACGCTCCACCATCTCCTGACGCTTGAAAACATCTTGCTCCAATGCCTCGAGCCTTGCCTCCGTGCTTCCGGTCTTCCTTGGTCCTTCAACATCACGGATGTGCAACAACCCCTCACGCATCTCAATGGTTTGAGGGTGTTGCAGCACCTCCGCGAGGTAGGGTTTGATGACCTTCTCGAAGAAATGGTCCTTGGGGGCACTTGAAGACGACATGACGTCCTGGATCTGTCAGAAAAACAGCTCGAAACACAAACAGAGGATAATTGCGTGATACGGGAGTCAAAAACCCCGGGAGATTATATAATGAATTTTTACCAACCAAAATACGTATTGTGTACAAAAATGGAGTCCGGATAGCACACGAGATGCCCATGAGGTAGGGGGCGCACCCAGTAGGGTAGGGCATGCCCTTCATCCTCGTGGAGGCCTCGTGTCCTTCCCAGACTGCTTCTTATTTTTCTATTTTCTAAATATTCCAAAACGGAGAAATATTGCCTTAAAAACTGTTTGTCGGTTTACTTACCGTACCACATACCTATTACTTTTCGGAGTGCGAAACGTTCAGGAAAGTGTCCCTTATGTATTCCTCCGGGGTTACGGTTTCAATAACATTGGTTTCAACATTTATGGGATTACCTGAGATATAATGTTTGATTCTTTGATCGTTCACCACCTTCGGATTTGTGCCTTCGAAGTTGTTGATTTTTATGGCACCGGAAAGATAGACCTCCTCGATAACGTAAGGACCTTCCCATTTAAAGAGAAGTTTTCCTGCAAAAAATCTTAAACGAGAGTTGTATAACAGTACATAATCACCTACATTAAACTCATGTTTTTGTATCCTTTTGTCATGCCATCTATTAACTTTTTCTTTAAACAACTTGGCATTTTCGTAGGCTTGGGTTCTCCATTCATCAAGTGAGCTAATATCAAATAACCTCTTCTCACCGGCAAGTTTAAAATGATAATTGAGCTCTTTAATAGCCCAAAATGCCTTGTGTTCTAGTTCGAGAGGTAAGTGACATGCTTTTCCATAAACCATTTTATACGGAGACATACCCATAGGATTTTTATATGCAGTTCTATAGGCCCATAATGCATCATCAAGTTTCTTGGACCAATTCTTTCTAGACCTATTGACAGTCTTTTGCAAAATTAATTTGAGCTCTCTATTACTCAATTCTACTTGACCACTAGACTGAGGGTGATAAGGGGATGCAATTCTATGATTAACATCATACTTAGCACGCATTTTACGGAAAGCACCATGAATAAAATGTGAACCACCATCAGTCATTAAATATCTAGGGACTCCAAATCTTGGAAAAATAACTTCTTTAAGCATTTTAATAGAAGTGTTATGATCAGCACTACTAGTTGGAATAGCTTCTACCCACTTAGTAACGTAATCAACAGCAACTAAAATATGTGTATATCCATTAGAGGCAGGAAAAGGTCCCATATAGTCAAAGCCCCAAACATCAAATGGTTCAATAACGAGTGAATAGTTCATAGGCATTTCTTGACGTCTACTAATATTACCAATTCTTTGACATTCATCACAAGATAAGACAAACTTACGGGCATCCTTGAAGAGAGTAGGCCAATAAAAACCAGATTGCAATACCTTATGTGCAGTTCTATCTCCAGCATGGTGTCCTCCATAAGCTTCGTAGTGACACTTGCATAGGATTTGTTCCTGTTCATGCTCAGGTACACAATGTCTAATAACACCATCTACTCCTTCTTTATAAAGATGTGGGTCATCCCAAAAGTAATGCCTCAAATCATAGAAGAACTTTTTCTTTTGCTGGTATGTGAAACTAGGTGGTATGAATTTGGCAACAATGTAATTAGCATAATCAGCATACCATGGAGCAGTATGAGAAGCATTTATGACATTTAATTGCTCATCAGGAAAGCTATCATCAATAGGTAGTGGGTCATCAAGCACATTTTCTAATCTAGACAAGTTGTCTGCAACGAGGTTCTCAGCTCCCTTTCTATCAACAATATGTAAGTCAAATTCTTGTAGTAAGAGAACCCATCTAATAAGTCTAGGTTTAGCATCTTTCTTTTCCATAAGATATTTAATAGCAGCATGATCAGTGTGAATAGTTACTTTAGAATCAACAATATAAGGTCTGAACTTATCACAAGCAAATACAACTGCTAAGAATTCTTTTTCAGTAGTAGCATAATTTCTTTGAGCATTGTCTAGGGTTTTACTAGCATATTGAATAACGTTTAATTTATTATCAACTCTTTGCCCTAGAACAGCACCTACAGCATAATCACTAGCATCACACATAATTTCAAAGGGTAAATTCCAATCAGGTGGCTGAACAATAGGTGCAGAGATCAATGCTTTCTTAAGTATTTCAAATGCTTCTACACAATCATCATCAAAGACAAATGGTATATCTTTTTGTAATAAATTAGTCATAGGCCGAGAAATTTTTGAGAAGTCCTTAATGAACCTCCTATAAAATCCAGCGTGACCAAGGAAACTTCTTTACCTTTGATGTCCTTGGGGCATGGCATCTTTTCAATAGCATCAACCTTGGCTTTATCAACTTCGATACCTCTTTCAGAAACTTTATGCCCCAAGACAATACTTTCATTAACCATAAAGTGGCACTTTTCCCAATTCAAGACAAGGTTAGTTTCTTCACATCTCTGCAAAACTCGATCAAGGTTGCTCAAGCAATCATCAAAAGAAGATCCATAGACGGAGAAATCGTCCATGAAAACATCACAAATCTTTTCACAGAAGTCAGAGAATATAGCCATCATGCATCTTTGAATGGTAGCAGGTGCATTACATAAACCAAAAGGCATACGTCTATAAGCAAAAGTACCAAAAGGGCAAGTAAAAGTAGTCTTTGATTGATCCTTGGCTGACACAGGTATTTGGGAGAAACCATAATAATCATCTAGAAAGCAAAAATGTGTATGTTTGGATAATCTTTCTAGCATTTGATCGATAAAAGGTAAGGGGTAATGATCCTTTTTAGTGGCCTTATTTAATTTGCAGAAATCAATTACCATCCTATAACCTGTAATAATTCTTTGAGGAATCAATTCATCTTTATCATTAGGAACGACAGTAATACCTCCCTTCTTAGGGACACAATGGACAGGACTTACCCACTGACTATCAGCAACGAGATAGATTATACCTGCCTCAAGGAGCTTTAGTATTTCCTTTCTTACCACTTCTTTCATTTAGGATTCAGCCATCGTTGATGATCACGAACTGGTTTAGCATCTTCTTCCAAATTTATTTTATGTTGACATAGAGTGGGACTAATGCCCTTAAGATCATCAAGAGTATACCCAATAGCAGCACGGTGCTTCTTCAAAGTTTTCAATAATCTCTCTTCCTCATGCTCTAAAAGGTTAGCACTAATAATAACAGGATATATCTTTTTCTCATCAAGATAAGCATATTTAAGAGTATCAGGCAACAGTTTAAGCTCAAACACGGGATCACCCTTGGGTGGAGGAGGATCCCCTAGGATTTCAACAGGCAAATTGTGTTTCAGAATAGGTTCTTGTTTAAAGAATACTTCATCTATTTCCCTTCTTTCATTCATAAACATATCATTTTCATGGTCTAGCAAATATTGTTCTAAAGGATCACTAGGAGGTACGGCAATAGAAGCAAGACCAATAATTCCATCCTTACTAGGTAATTCTTATTCATGGTGTTGTCTACTAAATTTAGAGAAATTAAATTCATGAGACATATCATCTAAACCGATGGTAACAACATCCTTTTTGCAATCTATCTTAGCATTAACAGTGTTCAAGAAGGGTCTACCAAATATAATGGGACAAAAGCTATCTTGTGGGGAACCAAGAACAAGAAAATCAGCAGGATATTTAGTTTTCCCACACAAGACTTCAACATCTCTTACAATTCCCATTGGTGAAATAGTATCTCTATTGGAAAGTTTAATTGTGACATCAATATCTTCTATCTCGGCAGGTGCAATATCATGCATAATTTCTTTGTATAAGTCGTAAGGTATTGCACTAGCACTAGCACCCATATCACATAAGCCATGATAACAATGATCTCCTATTTTAACAGAAATAACAGGCATGCCTACCACAGGTCTGTTTTTATCTTTTGCACAGGGTTAGCAATTCTAGCAGTCTCGTCAAGGAAATGAATAACATGCCCATCAATATTATCAGACAAGAGATCTTTAACAATAGCAATATCAGGTTCAACTTTAATTTGCTCAGGAGGTGTATAAGTTTTAATATTGCTTTTATGAACCACAGTTGAAGCTTTAGCATGATCCTTTATCCTAACAGGGAAAGGTGGTTTCTCAACATAAGAAGTAGGAACAATAGGATCATTATAAGTGACGGTCTTTTCTTCAACTTTAATTGGTGCAACTACTTTTACTTGTATGGGAGGATGATATTTAAACCACTTCTCCCTAGGGAGATCAACATGAGTAGCAAAAGATTCACAGAAAGAATCTACTATTTCAGAGTCAAGTCCATATTTAGTGCTAAATTTACGGAAAACATCGGTATCCATAAAAGATTTAACACAATCAAACTTAGGTGTCATACCTGACTCCTTGTCTTTGTCGAGGTCCCAATATTCAGAGTTGCGTTTAATTCTTTCCAATAAATCCCATTTGAATTCAATAGTCTTCGTCATAAAAGAGCCAGCACAAGAAGTATCGAGCATGGTGCGATTGTTATCAGAAAGCCGAGCATATAAATTTTGAATAATCATCTCTCTTGAGAGCTCATGATTGGGGCATGAATATAACATTGATTTAAGCCTCCCCCAAGCTTGAGCGTTGCTTTCTCCTTCGCGAGGCCAAAAATTATCTATATAATTGCGATCACGATGAACAAGATGCATAGGATAAAACTTCTGATGAAATTCCAATTTCGATCGTTTGTAGTTCCATGGCCCCGTATCATCGCATAGCCTATACCATGTCAATGCATCTTCCTTCAAAGATAAAGGGAAGACCTTCTTTTTAATAACATCTCTGGGTACACCTGTAAGCTTAAACAATCCACAAACTTCATCCACATATATTGGGTGCTCATCGGGATGCTTTGTTCCATCTCCTGCAAAAGGATTAGCTAGCAGTTTTTCTATCATACCCGAAGGAATTTCAAAGCAGACATTTTCATTTTCAGTAGGTTGAGGAGCAACTCTTTGATCTACTGGTCGGGGTGAAGATACCCTGAACAAGCCCCTCAGAGGATTACTTTCCATGGTAACAAGTGACAGTAAATTTCAGCACACTATATAAATTTTTCCTTACCAAATTCCACCTACCAAAGGCGCTTCACTCCCCCGCAACGGTGCCAGAAAAGAGTCTTGATGACCCACAAGTATAGGGGATCTATCGTAGTCCTTTCGATAAGTAAGAGTGTCGAACCCAACGAGGAGCAAAAGGAAATGATAAGCGGTTTCCAGCAAGGTATTCTCTGCAAGTACTGAAATAAGTGGTAACAGATAGTTTTTGTGATAGGATAATTTGTAACGAGCAACAAGTAACAAAAGTAAATAAAGTGCAGCAAGGTGGCCCAATCCTTTTTGTAGCAAAGGACAAGCCTGGACAAACTCTTATATAGAGAAAAGCACTCCCTAGGACACATGGGAATATCGTCAAGCTAGTTTTCATCACGTTCATATGATTCGCGTTCGGTACTTTGATAATTTGGTATGTGGGTGGACCGGTGCTTGGGTACTGTCCTTACTTGGACAAGCATCCCACTTATGATTAACCTCTATTGCAAGCATCCGCAACTACAACAAAAGTATTAAGGTAAACCTAACCATAGCATGAAACATATGGATCCAAATCAGCCCCTTACGAAGCAACGCATAAACTAGGGTTTAAGCTTCTGTCACTCTAGCAACCCATCATCTACTTATTACTTCCCAATGCCTTCCTCTAGGCCCAAATAATGGTGAAGTTTTATGCAGTCAACGTTCACATAACACCACTAGAGGAGAGACAACATACATCTCATCAAAATATCGAACGAATACCAAATTAACATGACTACTAATAGCAAAACTTCTCCCATGTCCTCAGGAACAAACGTAACTACTCACAAAGCATATTCATGTTCATAATCAGAGGGGTATTAATATGCATATAGGATCTGAACATATGATCTTCCACCAAATAAACCAACTAGCATCAACTACAAGGAGTAATTAACACTACTAGCAACCTACTAGTACCAATCCCGGACTTGGAGAAAAGAATTGGATACAAGAGATGAACTAGGATTTTTAGAGGAGATGGTGTTGGTGAAGATGTTGATGGAGATTGCCCTCTCCCGATGAGAGGGGCGTTGGTGATGATGATGGCGATGATTTCCCCCTCACGGAGGTAAGTTTACCCGGCAGAACAGCTCTACCAAAGCCCTAGAATGGTTCCGCCAAGGTTCCGCCTCGTGGCGGCGGAGTTTCGTCTGAGGAGATGGCTTATGATTTTTTTTCCTCATCGAAAGACTCCATATAGAAGAAGATGGCCATCGGAGGGCCACCAGGGGGCCCACGAGGTAGGGGCGCCCAAGGGGGTAGGGCGTGCCCCCCACCCTCGTGGGCAGGGTGTGACCCCCTGGTGAACTTCTTGCGCTCAGTATTTTTTATATATTCTGAAAATGTCTTCCGTGAAGTTTTGGGGCTTTTGGAGCTGTGCAGAATAGGTCTCTAATATTTGCTCCTTTTCCAGCCCAGAATCTCAGCTGTCGGCATTCTCCCTCTTTATGTAAACCTTGTAAAATAAGAGAGAATAGGCATAAGTATTGTGACATAATGTGTAATAACGGCCCATAATGCAATAAATATCGATATAAAAGCATGATGCAAAATGGATGTATCATGAGGTAATTGTACCTTCTCCCAAATTGGAAAGTAGTTCATCACAGAAATCAGTTCTAGTGATTCCTACACCAATTAGTGAGGAAGCTAATGATGATGATCATGAAACTTCAGATCAAGTTACTAGTGAACCTCATAGGTCAACCAGAATACGGTCCGCACCAGAGTGGTATGGTAATCTGTTCTGGAAATCATGTTACTAGACCATGACGAACCTACAAACTATGAGGAAGCGATGATGAGCCCAGATTCCGCAAAATGGTTTGAGGCCATGAAATCTGAGATGGGATCCATGTATGGGAACAAAGTATGGACTTTGATTGACATGCGCGATGATCGGTGAGCCATTGAGAATAAATGGATCTTCAAGAGGAAGACGGACGCTGATAGTAGTGTTACTATCTACAAAGCTCGAATTGTCGCAAAATGTTTTCGACAAGTTCAAGGTGTTGACTACGATGATATTTTCTCACTCGTATCGATGCTTAAAAGTCTATCCGAATCATGTTAGCAGTTGCCGCATTTTATGAAATCTGGCAAATGGATATCCAAATTGCATTCCTTAAAGGATTTCTTAAAAAAGAGTTGTATATGATGCAACCAGAAGGTTTTCTCGATCCTAAAGGTGCTAACAAAGTGAGCAAGCTCCAGTGATCCATCTATGGACTGGTGCAAGCATCTCGGAGTTGGAATATATGCTTTGATAAAGTGATCAAAGCATATGGTTTTATACAGACTTGCGGTGAAGCCTGTATTTACAAGAAAGTGAGTGGGAGCACTACAGCATTTCTGATAAGTATATGTGAATGGCATATTGTTGATCGGAAATAATGTAGAATTTTCTGGAAAGCATAAAGGAGTATTTTAAAGGAGTTTTTCAAAGAAAGACCTCGGTGAAGCTCCTTATATATTGAGCATCAAGATCTATAGAGATAGATCAAGATGCTTGATATATTTTCAATGAGTACATACCTTGACAAGATTTTGAAGTAGTTCAAAATGAAACAGTCAAAGAAGGAGTTCTTGCCTGTGTTGCAAGGTGTGAAGTTGAGTAAAGACTCAAAACCCGACCACGGCAAAAAATAGAAAGAGAATGAAAAGTCATTCACTATGCATCAGTCATAGGTTCTATAAAGTATGCTATGATGTGTACCAGACCTATTGTGTATCTCACCATAAGTTTGGCAAGATGGTACAATAGTGATCCAGGAGTGGATCACTAGACAGCGGTCAAAAATATCCTTAGTGGAATAAGGAAATGTTTCTCGGATATGGAGGTGACAAAGAGTTCGTCGTAAAGAGTTACGTCGATGCAAGTTTTGACACCGATCTGGATGACTCTAAGTCTCGATCTAGATACATATTGAAAGTGGGAGCAATTAGCTAGAGTAGCTCCGTGCAAAGCATTGTAGACATAGAAAATTGCAAAATAAATACGGCTTTGAATGTGGCAGACCCGTTGACTAAATTTCTCTCTCAAGCAAAACATGATCACTTTTTTGGGTGTTAATCACATAGCGATGTGAACTATATTATTGACTCTAGTAAACCCTTTGGGTGTTAGTCACATGGAGATGTGAACTAATCACATAAAGATGTGAACTATTGGTGTTAAATCACATGACGATGTGAACTAGATTATTGACTCTAGTGCAAGTGGGAGACTGAAGGAAATATACCCTAGAGGCAATAATAAAGTTGTTATTTATATTTCCTTATATCATGATAAATGTTTATTATTCATGCTAGAATTGTATTAACCGAAAACTTAGTACATGTGTGAATACATAGACAAACAAAGTGTCACTAGTATGCCTCTACTTGACTAGCTCGTTGAATCAAAGATGGTTAAGTTTCCTACCATAGACATGAGTTGCCATTTGATTAACGAGATCACATCATTATAGAATGATGTGATTGACTTGACCCATCCGTCAGCTTAGCACGATGATCGTTTAGTTTGTTGCTATTGCTTTCTCCATAACTTACACATGTTCCTATGACTATGAGATCATGCAACTCCCGGATACCGGAGGAACACTTAGTGTGCTATCAAACGTCACAACGTAACTGGGTGACTATAAAGATGCTCTACATGTTGTTGGGGAACGTTGCAGAAAACAAAATTTTCCTACTCGTTTCACCAAGATCATCTAGGAGTTCATCTAGCAACAAGTCATCGGATGCATCTACATACCTTTGTAGATCGCGTGCGGAAGCGTTCAAAGAACGGTGATGATGTAGTCGAACACGACGTGATCCAAATCACCGATGACCAAGCGCCGAATGGACGGCACCTCCGCGTTCAACACACGTACGGGACGGGAGACGTCTCCTCCTTCTTGATCCAGCAAGGGGGAAGGAGAGGTTGATGAAGATCCAGCAGCACGACGGCGTGGTGGTGGATGCAGGGCGTCACAGTAGCAGGGCTTCGCCTATACTACTAGAGAGAGACGTAACGGGGAGAGAGGGAGGCGCCAGGGGCTGGTGTATGAAATCCCTCCTCTCCCCCACTATATATAGGAGGGCCAAGGGGGGGTGGTGCGCAGCCTAGGAGATCTGATCTCCTAGGTGCGGCGGCCAGGGGGAGGATTCCCTCCCCCCCCCAAGGCACCCAGAGGTGCCTTCCACCACTTGGACTCCTCCCCCTTGGAAACCCTAGGCGCATGGGCCTAGTGGGGCTGGTGACCTTGGCCCATGAAGGCCAAGGCGCACCCCCTACAGCCCATGTGGCCCCCCGGGACAGGTGGCCCCACCCGGTGGGCCCCCGGGACCCCTCCGGTGGTCCCGGTACAATACCGATAACCCCGAAACTTGTCCCGATGGCCGAAACAGCATTTCCTATATATAATTCTTTACCTCCGGACCATTCCGGAACTCCTCGTGACGTCCGGGATCTCATCCGGGACTCTGAACAACATTCGGGTTTCTTCATATACATATCTTCACAACCCTAGCGTCACCGAACCTTAAGTGTGTAGACCCTACGGGTTCGGGAGACAAGTAGACATGACCGAGACGACTCTCCGGTCAATAACCAACAGCGGGATCTAGATACCCATGTTGGCTCCCACATGCTCCACGATGATCTCATCGGATGAACCACGATGTCGAGGATTCAATCAACCCCGTATGCAATTCCCTTTGTCAATCGATATGTTACTTGCCCGAGATTCGATCGTCGGTATCCCAATACCTCGTTCAATCTCGTTACCGGAAAGTCACTTTACTCGTACCGTAATGCATGATCTTGTGACCAGACACTTGGTCACTTTGAGCTCATTATGATGATGCATTACCGAGTGGGCCCGGTGATACCTCTCCGTCATACGGAGTGACAAATCCCAGTCTTGATCCATGTCAACCCAACAGACACTTTCGGAGATACCCGTAGTTTACCTTTATAGTCACCCAGTTACGTTGTGACGTTTGGTATACCCAAAGCACTCCTACGGTATCCGGGAGTTACACGATCTCATGGTCTAAGGAAAAGATACTTTGACATTGGAAAACTCTAGCAAACGAACTATACGATCTTGTGCTATGTTTAGGATTGGGTCTTGTCCATCACATCATTCTCCTAATGATGTGATCTCGTTATCAATGACATCCAATGTCCATAGTCAGGAAACCATGACTATCTGTTGATCAACGAGCTAGTCAACTAGAGGCTTACTAGGGACATGTTGGTGTCTGTTATTCACACATGTATTACGATTTCCGGATAACACAATTATAGCATGAATAAAGACAATTATCATGAACAAGGAAATATAATAATAATGCTTTTATTATTGCCTCTAGGGCATATTTCCAACAGTCTCCCACTTGCACTAGAGTCAATAATCTAGTTACATTGTGATGAATCGAACACCCATGGAATTCTGGTGTTGATCATGTTTTGCCCTAGGGAGAGGTTTAGTCAACGGATCTGCTACATTCAGGTCCGTATGTACTTTACAAATCTCTATGTCTCCATCTTGAACATTTTCACGAATGGAGTTGAAGCGACGCTTGATGTGCCTTGTCTTCTTGTGAAACCTGGGCTCCTTGGCAAGTGCAATAGCTCCAGTGTTGTCACAAAAGAGTTTGATTGGCCCCGACGCATTGGGTATGACTCCTAGGTTGGTGATGAACTCCTTCACCCATATTGCTTCATGTGCTGCCTCCGAGGCTGCCATGTACTCCGCTTCACATGTAGATCCCGCCACGACGCTCTGCTTGCAGCTGCACCAGCTCACTGCTCCACCATTCAACACATACACGTATCCGGTTTGTGACTTAGAGTCATCCAGATCTGTGTCGAAGCTAGCGTCGACGTAACCCTTTACGACGAGCTCTTCGTCACCTCCATAAACGAGAAACATTTCCTTAGTCCTTTTCAGGTACTTTAGGATATTCTTGACCGCTGTCCAGTGTTCCTTGCCGGGATTACTTTGGTATCTGCCTACCAAACTTACGGCAAGGTTTACATCAGGTCTGGTACACAGCATGGCATACATAATAGAACCTATGGCTGAGGCATAGGGGATGACACTCATCTCTTCTATTTCTGCTGCCGTGGTCGGACATTGAGCCGAGCTCAATTTCACACCTTGTAACACAGGTAAGAACCCCTTCTTAGAATGATCCATATTGAACTTCTTCAATATCTTATCAAGGTATGTGCTTTGTGAAAGACCTATGAGGCGTCTTGATCTATCTCTATAGATTTTGATGCCTAATATATAAGCAGCTTCTCCAAGGTCCTTCATTGAAAAACTCTTATTCAAGTAGGCCTTGATGCTGTCCAAGAGTTCTATATCATTTCCCATCAACAGTATGTCATCTACATATAATATGAGAAATGCTACAGAGCTCCCACTCACTTTCTTGTAAACGCAGGCTTCTCCATAAGTCTGTGTAAACCCAAATGCTTTGATCATCTCATCAAAGCGAATGTTCCAACTCCGAGATGCTTGCACCAGCCCATAAATCGAGCGTTGGAGTTTGCACACCTTGTCAGCATTCTTAGGATCGACAAAACCTTCCGGATGCATCATATACAATTCTTCCTTAAGGAAACCATTAAGGAATGCCGTTTTGACATCCATTTGCCAAATTTCATAATCATAAAATGCGGCAATTGCTAACATGATTCGGATGGACTTCAGCTTCGCTACCGGTGAGAAAGTCTCATCGTAGTCAACCCCTTGAACTTGTCGATAACCCTTAGCGACAAGTCGAGCTTTATAGATGGTCACATTACCATCCGCGTCTGTCTTCTTCTTAAAGATCCATTTATTTTCTATGGCTCGCCGTTCAACGGGCAAGTCAGTCAAAGTCCATACTTCATTTTCATACATGGATCCTATCTCGGATTTCATGGCTTCTAGCCATTTGTCGGAATCCGAGCCCGCCATCGCTTCTTCATAGTTCGAAGGTTCACCGTTGTCTAACAACATGATTTCCAAGACAGGGTTGCCGTACCACTCTGGTGCGGAACGTGTCCTTGTGGACCTTCGAATTTCAGTAGGAGCTTGATCAGAAGTATCTTGATCATTATCATTAACTTCCTCTCTAGTCGGTGGAGGCACCTCAGGAACATATTCTTGAGTTGTGCCTTTTTCCGGTTCAAGAGGTAATACTTCATCAACCTCTACTTTCCTCCCACTTACTTCTTTCGAGAGAAACTCTTTCTCTAGAAAGGACCCATTCTTGGCAACAAAGATCTTGCCTTCGGTTCTGAGGTAGAAGGTGTACCCAATAGTTTCTTTTGGGTATCCTATGAAGACGCATTTTTCCGACTTGGGTTCGAGCTTTTCAGGTTGAAGTTTCTTGACATAAGCATCGCATCCCCAAACTTTTAGAAACGACAGCTTAGGTTTCTTCCCAAACCATAATTCATACGGTGTCGTCTCAACGGATTTCGACGGAGCCCTATTTAAAGTGAATGCGGCAGTCTCTAAAGCATAGCCCCAAAAAGATTGCGGTAAATCGGTAAGAGACATCATAGATCGCACCATATCTAATAGAGTGCGATTACGACGTTCGGACACACCGTTACGTTGAGGTGTTCCCGGCGGCGTGAGTTGTGAAACTATTCCACATTTTCTTAAGTGTGTGCCAAATTCGTGGCTCAAGTATTCTCCTCCACGATCTGATCGTAGAAACTTGATTTTCCTGTCACGTTGATTTTCAACCTCACTCTGAAATTCCTTGAACTTTTCAAAGGTTTCAGACTTGTGTTTCATTAAGTAGACATACCCATATCTACTCAAGTCATCAGTGAGGGTGAGAACATAACGATAGCCACCGCGAGCCTCAACACTCATTGGACCGCACACATCAGTATGTATGATTTCCAATAAGTCGGTTGCTCGCTCCATTGTTCCTGAGAACGGAGTCTTGGTCATCTTACCCATGAGGCATGGTTCGCACGTGTCAAATGATTCATAATCAAGAGACTCTAAAAGTCCATCTGCATGGAGCTTCTTCATGCGTTTGACACCTATGTGACCAAGGCGGCAGTGCCACAAGTATGTGGGACTATCATTATCAACCTTACATCTTTTGGTACTCACATTATGAACATGTGTAGTAATACGCCCGAGATTCATTATGAATAAACCATTCACCATAGGAGCATGACCATAAAACATATCTCTCATATAAATGGAACAACCATTATTCTCAGATTTAAATGAGTAACCATCTCGAATTAAACGAGATCCCGATACAATGTTCATGCTCAAAGCTGGCACTAAATAACAGTTATTGAGGTTTAAAACTAATCCCGTAGGTAAATGCAGAGGCAGCGTGCCGACGGCGATCACATCAACCTTGGAACCATTCCCGACGCGCATCGTCACCTCGTCCTTTGCCAGTCTCCGTTTATTCCGCAGCTCCTGCTGTGAGTTACAAATATGAGCAACGGCACCGGTATCAAATACCCAGGAGTCACTACGAGTACTGGTAAGGTACACATCAATTACATGTATATCAAATATACCTTTGGTGTTGCCGGCCTTCTTGTCCGCTAAGTACTTGGGGCAGTTCCATTTCCAGTGACCCTTCCCTTTGCAATAAAAGCACTCTATCTCAGGCTTGGATCCATTCTTTGGCTTCTTCCCGGCAGCTTGCTTGCCGGGCGCGGCAACCTCCTTGCCGTCCTTCTTGAAGTTCTTTTTACCCTTGCCTTTCTTGAACTTAGTGGTTTTATTGACCATCAACACTTGATGTTCCTTCTTGACTTCTACCTCCGCTGATTTCAGCATAGAGAACAACTCAGGAATGGTCTTTTGCATTCCCTGCATGTTGAAGTTCATCACAAAGCTCCTGTAGCTTGGTGGAAGCGACTGGAGGATTCTGTCAATAACCGCATCATCCGGGAGATTAACTCCCAGCTGAGACAAGCGGTTATGTAACCCAGACATAGTGAGTATGTGCTCACTGACAGAACTATTTTCCTCCATCTTACAGCTGAAGAACTTATCGGAGACCTCATATCTCTCGATCCGGGCATGAGCTTGAAAAACCATTTTCAGCTCTTCGAACATCTCATATGCTCCATGTCTCTCAAAACACTTTTGGAGCCCCGGCTCTAAGCTGTAAAGCATGCCGCACTGAACGAGGGAGTAGTCGTCAACACGTGTCTGCCAAGCGTTCATAACGTCTTGGTTCTGTGGGACGGGTGGATCACCTAGCGGTGCTTGTAGGACATAATCTTTCTTGGCAGCTATGAGGATGATCCTTAGGTTCCGGACCCAGTCCGTATAGTTGCTGCCATCGTCTTTCAGCTTGGTTTTCTCTAGGAACGCGTTGAAGTTGAGGACTACGTTGGCCATTTGATCTACAAGACATATTGCAAAGATTTTAGACTAAGTTCATGATAATTAAGTTCATCCAATCAAATTATTAATGAACTCCCACTTAGATTAGACATCCCTCTAGTCATCTAAGTATTACATGATCCGAGTTGACTAGGCCGTGTCCGATCATCACGTGAGACGGACTAGTCAACGTCGGTAAACATCTTCATGTTGATCGTATCTTCTATACGACTCATGCTCGACCTTTCGGTCTTCTGTGTTCCGAGGCCATGTCTGTACATGCTAGGCTCGTCAAGTTAACCCTAAGTGTTTTGCATGTGTTCCGAGGCCATGTCTGTACATGCTAGGCTCGTCAACACCCGTTGTATGTGAACGTAAGGATCCATCACACCCGATCATCACGGCGTGCTTAGAAACGACGAACTTTAGGAACGGTGCACAGTTAGGGGAGAACACTTCTTGAAATTGTTATGAGGGATCATCTTATTTACTACCGTCGTTCTAAGTAAACAAGATGCAAAACATGATAAACATCACATGCAATCAAATAATTAACGTGACATGATATGGCCAATATCACATAGCTCCTTTGATCTCCATCTTGGGGCTCCATGATCATCTTGTCACCGGCTTGACACCATGATCTCCATCATCATGATCTCCATCATCGTGTCTCCATGAAGTTGCTCGCCAACTATTACTTCTACTACTATGGCTAACGCGTTTAGCAATAAAGTAAAGTAATTTACATGGCGTTTCTTGATGACACGCAGGTCATATAAAAGAATAAAGACAACTCCTATGGCTCCTGCCGGTTGTCATACTCATCGACATGCAAGTCGTGATTCCTATTACAATAGCATGAACATCTCATACATCACATATAGATCATTCATCATTCATCACAACTTTGGCCATATCATATCACAAACCACTTGCTGCAAAAACAAGTTAGACGTCCTCTAATTGTTGTTGCAAGTTTTACGTGGCTGAATTAGGGTTCTAGCAAGAACGTCTTCTTACCTACGTTAAAGCCACAACGTGATTTGTCAACTTCTATTTACCCTTCATAAGGACCCTGTTCATCGAATCCGCTCCAACTAAAGTGGGAGAGACAGACACCCGCCAGCCACCTTATGCAACTAGTGCATGTTAGTCGGTGGAACCGGTCTCACGTAAGCGTACGTGTAAGGTTGGTCCGGGCCGCTTCATCCCACAATACCGCTGAAGCAAGAAAAGACTAGTAACGGCAAGAAAGTTGACAAATCTACGCCCACAACTAATTGTGTTCTACTCGCGCAAGAAGAACTACGCATAGACCTAGCTCATGATGCCACTGTTGGGGAACGTTGCAGAAAACAAAATTTTCCTACTCGTTTCACCAAGATCATCTAGGAGTTCATCTATCAACGAGTCATCGGATGCATCTACATACCTTTGTAGATCGCGTGCGGAAGCGTTCAAAGAACGGTGATGATGTAGTCGAACACGACGTGATCCAAATCACCGATGACCAAGCGCCGAACGGACGGCACCTCCACGTTCAACACACGTACGGGACGGGAGACGTCTCCTCCTTCTTGATCCAGCAAGGGGGAAGGAGAGGTTGATGAAGATCAGCAGCACGACGGCGTGGTGGTGGATGCAGGGCGTCACAGTAGCAGGGCTTCGCCTATACTACTAGAGAGAGACGTAACGGGGAGAGAGGGAGGCGCCAGGGGCTGATGTATGAAATCCCTCCTCTCCCCCACTATATATAGGAGGGCCAAGGGGGGGTGGTGCGCAGCCTAGGAGATCTGATCTCCTAGGTGCGGCGGCCAGGGGGAGGATTCCCTCCCCCCCCAAGGCACCCAGAGGTGCCTTCCACCACTTGGACTCCTCCCCCTTGGAAACCCTAGGCGCATGGGCCTAGTGGGGCTGGTGCCCTTGGCCCATGAAGGCCAAGGCGCACCCCCTACAGCCCATGTGGCCCCCCGGGACAGGTGGCCCCACCCGGTGGGCCCCCGGGACCCCTCCGGTGGTCCCGGTACAATACCGATAACCCCGAAACTTGTCCCGATGGCCGAAACAGCATTTCCTATATATAATTCTTTACCTCCGGACCATTCCGGAACTCCTCGTGACGTCCGGGATCTCATCTGGGACTCCGAACAACATTCGGGTTTCTTCATATACATATCTTCACAACCCTAGCGTCACCGAACCTTAAGTGTGTAGACCCTACGGGTTCGGGAGACAAGTAGACATGACCGAGACGACTCTCCGGTCAATAACCAACAGCGGGATCTGGATACCCATGTTGGCTCCCACATGCTCCATGATGATCTCATCGGATGAACCACGATGTCGAGGATTCAATCAACCCCGTATGCAATTCCCTTTGTCAATCGATATGTTACTTGCCCGAGATTCGATCGTCGGTATCCCAATACCTCGTTCAATCTCGTTACCGGCAAGTCACTTTACTCGTACCGTAATGCATGATCCCGTGACCAGACACTTGGTCACTTTGAGCTCATTATGATGATGCATTACCGAGTGGGCCCGGTGATACCTCTCCGTCATACGGAGTGACAAATCCCAGTCTTGATCCATGTCAACCCAACAGACACTTTCGGAGATACCCGTAGTTTACCTTTATAGTCACCCAGTTACGTTGTGACATTTGGTATACCCAAAGCACTCCTACGGTATCCGGGAGTTACACGATCTCATGGTCTAAGGAAAAGATACTTTGACATTGGAAAACTCTAGCAAACGAACTATACGATCTTGTGCTATGTTTAGGATTGGGTCTTGTCCATCACATCATTCTCCTAATGATGTGATCTTGTTATCAATGACATCCAATGTCCATAGTCAGGAAACCATGACTATCTGTTGATCAACGAGCTAGTCAACTAGAGGCTTACTAGGGACATGTTGGTGTCTGTTATTCACACATGTATTACGATTTCCGGATAACACAATTATAGCATGAATAAAGACAATTATCATGAACAAGGAAATATAATAATAATGCTTTTATTATTGCCTCTAGGGCATATTTCCAACACATGTGTCTCCGATGGTGTTTGTTGAGTTGGCATAGAT
This sequence comes from Triticum urartu, assembly GCF_056163025.1. Lineage (NCBI taxonomy): Eukaryota > Viridiplantae > Streptophyta > Magnoliopsida > Poales > Poaceae > Triticum > Triticum urartu. Next base: position 210,195,161 of record NC_141879.1, on the reverse strand, counting down.
CGAGATATCTCTGGTCCCTCTCGGTAATGCACATCACTATAAGCCTTGCAAGCATTGTGACTAATGAGTTAGTTGCGGGGTGATGCATTACGGAACGAGTAAAGAGACTTGCCGGTAACGAGATTGAACTAGGTATAAGGATACCGACGATCGAATCTCGGGCAAGTAACATACCGATGACAAAGGGAACAACGTATGTTGTTATGCGATTTGATCGATAAAGATCTTTGTGGAATATGTAGGAGCCAATATGAGCATCCAGGTTCCGCTATTGGTTATTGACCGGAGATGTGTCTCGGTTATGTCTACATAGTTCTCGAACCCGTAGGGTCCGCACGCTTAACGTTCGATGATGATTTATATTATGAGTTATGTGATTTGATGACCAAAGTTTGTTTGGAGTCCCGGATGAGGTCGGGGACATGACGAGGAGTCTCGAAATGGTCGAGAGGTAAATATCGATATATTTGAAGGCTATATTCGGACATCGGAAAGGTTCCGAGTGATTCGGGTATTTTTCGGAGTACCGGAGAGTTTCGGGAATTCGCCGGGAGAAGTATTGGGCCTTATTGGACCATACGGGAATAGAGGAGGCACGCCAAAGTTAAGGAGGCGCGCGCCCTCCCATGGGTCCGAATTGGACTAGGGGGAAGGGGCCGGCGCCCCCCTTGCCCTTTCCTACTCCCTCTCTCTTTCCCTCTTTCTTCTCTCCTACTCCGGAAAGGAAAAGGGGAATCCTACTAGGACCTGGGAGTCCTAGTAGAACTCCCCACACTTGGTGCGCCCCCTCTAGGGCTCACCTCCTCCTCCTCCCTCCTTTATATACGTGGGTAGGGGACACCCCAAAGGCACAACAGACAATCTCTTAGCCGTGTGTGGTGCCCCCCTCCACAGTTACACACCTCGGTCATATCGTCGTAGTGCTTAGGCGAAGCCCTGCGCCGGTAACTTCATCATCACCATCGTCACGCCGTCATGCTGACGGAACTCTCCCTCGGCCTCAACTGGATCAAGAGTACGAGGGACGTCACCGAGCTGAACGTGTGCAGATCATGGAGGTGTCGTACTTTCGGTACTAGGATCGGTCGGATCGTGAAGATGTACGACTACATCAACTGCGTTGTCATAACGCTTCCGCTTACGGTCTACGAGGGTACGTGGAGAACACTCTTCCCTCTCGTTGCTATGCATCACCATGTTAGATCTTGCATGCGTGTAGGAATTTTTTTGAAATTACTGCGTTCCCCAACAATAGCTTGTGCAAAACGTAAGAGGGAGCCAAGACTTGAAGGGGGGCAAATTAGTAGGAAAGGAGGGGCTAATCTCTAGTTGAAACACTAGTTACTCTTAAAGTCTAGCATTTTCTTCAATGAATGCACAAATTAGGGGGGGAGGGGCATGGCCCCTGTTGGTCTACACTAAACTCCTCCACTAGGAAGATAACCACTAATTTTGAAATTTTAAAATGAGCATAGGGCAGTATCAATGCTTCGCGTAGGACTATATCTGAAGCATGACACCTATACAAAAATCTTGTATGACACTCTATTTAATGAGAATATAGAGAGTTGTCATATCATAGCTCTTAGCATAAAAATCAAGACAACTCATATATTTTCTCTCACGAAGCACATTAAATGAGAGCACATTTAGATAGGCAATAAGATATAATCCATTAGAGGTACAGCTAGTATATATTTTTTGCAAGGGATCTAAGTATATATTTAACATATAGTGTGATACTCCCTCCGTCCGGAATTATTTGTCATGAAAATGGATATATCTTCATTCTGCAACAAGTAATTTGGGATGGAGGAAGTATAACTTAAGATAAAATGCATTGTGAGTGTCTTTAAATGGAAGGTGACCCCATAATTAACATCAACGTCACCAAGACACAACAAGCACACATTTATTTAGTACAACCTCGATACATGCACCTAGAATCGTCCATTTCATGAATGCGCCGCATCTCACACATACCTACACACACGTGTTTTCCAGCCTACCGGGCCGCCGCATGTGCGTTTCCGGGCTCGCCGGCCTGCACCCACACCACGCTTAGCTTGGTGAGGAAGTGGCACACAGCGACATCCCCTGGCTTGACGTTGTGCAGCGCAAAGAACGGGTGCTTCAGGCTCCATTGCGACGTGTCGAGGTGGCACACGGCCAACGCCTCCATTGTCGCCGGCGCCGCGCCCCCATCCACGCTCGCCAGCGTCACCGCGTACGCGGCGGTGGGGTTGGATGTGTGGCAGTAGTACACCGCATACGGGTACGTCAAGTCGTGGCAGGTCACGATCTCCGATGACTTGGAGAGCCTTCGGGCAGCCGTCACGTTGTACCTCCCCCGCAGCGCCGGTGTGCCCGGGGCTTCCACGGGAAGCTTGGCGGCGGAGAACGCACGGACGTTGGACGTTCCGAGAAGGGACGTCGTGAGCTCGCCGAGGGACTCGAGGGAGGTGGCGCATCCTGCTTTTTCGCCGGGGAGCGTCCGTGGGTGCTCACAGGTGTCCAGCGTCCACCGAATGTCTCTAATCATCCCAAGGGACGTTGGCGCAAACATCGCGACGATGTCCGGGAAGCGCTCGATGGAGAATGGAAGGGAGTCGGCGACGTGGCGGGGAAGAAGCGTCGGCAAGGAGTTGGTCGGCGGGATGGTCGGGGTGATCATTGACCCTGGCCGCAGCATGTCGCGGAAGAAGAAAACATCCGCCTGTCTTTTGTTCATGTGGCTATGAGAGTGAACATGGTGGCTCGCCTTTCCTGTTGCTTGAAACACGTGCAATAGTGAGAAAAAAATTTCATTTGAGAAATGATATTTAATCAAATAACCAGCTCTGTTTTCTGGATATTTATCATCACATGAAAAACAGTAAATTAACATGGAAATTCTAAAAATGCACGTTCTTCATAAGTTGTGCTTTCTCTTTACCTTCTATGTGTGCCATATGCCCCGTAGAAACGGTCTTTAGGTCATTTTCATGTTCCGACCTATATGACATTGTAGCTTTGTTTGGATCCACTTCATCTTTTGACCCATATGTCATTGTAAGTTTATTTGTATACTCTGCATGGTTTGACCCGTATGACATTGTAACTTTATGTGGATCTTCTTGTTGTTCTGACCTATATGTCATCGTAGCTTTATTGGGATCATCTTCTTGTTGCGACCCATATGACATTGTAACTTTATGTGGATCTTCTTCTTGTTCTGACCTATATGTCATTGTAACTTTATTGGGATCATCTTCTTGTTCCGACCCATATGACATTGTGACTTTATGTGGATCTTCCTCTTGTTCTGACCTATATGACATTGTAACTTTATTGGGATCATCTTCTTGTTTTGCCCTGTATGTCATTGTAGCTTTATTGGGATCATCTTCTTGTTCTGGCCTGTATGACATTGTGACTCTATGTGGATCATCTTCACCTTGATTCAAGACTTCAATATGTTCATTTTTCCCTTCATCTAACCCATATGACACTGAGACTTCTTTTAGATCTCCTTCTTGTGCCACAAAGTCTCTATCTTTTGATCCATGTGACACAGATACTTCTTTTAAATTATTTTCACCTTTTGATTCATATGACAGAGAAACCTCCTTCACATCTTCTTGTGCCACGAAGTCTCTCTTTGGAACATCTTTGGCACCTACCCCATAAGACACCGAGACTTTTTCCGGTCTCTCTCCAACTTTTGCCCCATATGACACAGAGACCTCCTTTAAATTGTCTCCACCTTTTGATCCATACGACAAAGAGTCCTCCTTTAACTTATGTTCAGCTTGTGATGCAGTATGACTATGTTCTTCCCCTTGATCAGCTTCTGACTTGAGTTTCTTATAATATGGTCCGATTTTTCGTAGTCCTTTGACAAACTTGAGATCAATATCGTCTAGAGAGGCACGCACTGAATTCACATGTGGCAACCATGTTGATAGACTTATTAGTAGGTCAATTGTGATAAACCACAAGTCACATAAAATCAAATCCATGCAAAAACAACAAATAAAAAAACTACGGATAGACTATGCTAAATACTACTCCCTCCGTCCCAAAATGTAAGATCATTTTTGACACTGGGTTGCCTCTCTGAATATTAGACCTCTGAACATCAGAGTCATATATCACAACAACGAAATAAACCAAACTCGTGTTTGCGGTATGCATAGACACAAACAAATTGTTTATGCTGTGAATGACAGGCTACATTTAAACCTAATCTGTTGTTGAATATCCGGTCTCTATTAAAAGTTATGTTTAGTTTAATCTAATTCCCATTCCCCCCAAAAAAGGTATACCTTTTACTTTACAACTATATTCGATTTACAATTTTACACACTCGTGCGTATTCGGGAAAAAAAGGAAAAAAATATTTACACACTCAGCTTCAGACCAATTGTGAAATCAGGTCTACGATTTTAGAGAGAGAGAGAGAGAGAGAGAGAGAGAGAGAGAGAGAGAGAGAGAGAGAGACCTTCTTGTTGGACTAACATGTCGCTGACGGCTGGGGGAATTGGAGTTCCGGGAAGCACCGCCTCCCAGTACGCCCTCGGCGTCACCGAGTTCGTCGTGGCCGCATTGGCGAAGCTCACATGAGGACTGCCTCCTCCAGTAATCTGGGTGCATCACAACAAATAAACAAAAGACCGTTACAAGTCACACACACACACACACGACGTACATAGGTATGCAATTCGTGTGTGGACAGAAATATTTGATGAGTGTGCCGTATGCACTCACCAGAAGAAGCGAGACGAGTGACAGGAGTACATCCATGGTGTGCGCGCGCTGCAGTGCAATGTGTTGCATCCAGTGCTAGTGAGTGATGGTGTGAAGCAAAGCAGCTGGACATGGGTCCTATTTATAGTCGTGATTGGGCAAGGAGTGGCATAGATTTACTGCTCAACAATCATACATATGCATTTCAAGCATCTTGCTAAATCCATGATTCATGAGGCATGCAAGGGCCAACGTATGACGGCATTGGACGCTGACGACTCAACCGTTTGCTCTCCTATTGTCGTACGTGGTTATTAAGAAAGAGCAGCGTGAGTTCCTCGTGTTCATTTCTTTATGGATATGGAGTATGTCAGATCTGGTGGACGCAAATATGCCCAAAGTGCCATATTACGGACTACAAAAGTCCAAGCCGAAAGGCCTTGTAGGCTTGTCTGGGAAAGGAAATAATCTGTTTGAAATGTGCTGAATATGATTCTACTTGTATTCCTTACATGGTTGAATTGGGTGGCGTTTTACGTACGTATAGTATTATATATAAGAGCATCTCCAGCAATCCTCCAGTATACCATTCCTAATACTAATAGGGTGATACTGAGGCAATCCTCTAGCAACCCAAAAGTTGGTACTTTAAACTGTTTGAGTGGTTCCCCGCAAAAAAAAAAAAAAACAAAAAAAAAAAAACAAGAACACTGTTTGAGTGGTTAGCAGAAATTATTGCTTATCAAGAATAGTACTACTCTGGTAGCTGAATCTAAGAGCATCTCCACTCGCCCCCCCCCCCCCCCCTCCCAAACAGGCCCCCGGGGGGCCTTTTTTAGCGGCAAAAAAACGGCCCAACGACGCCCCTAGATCCTCGTTTATCGCCTGTTTGGCCCGAAATTATAACTGGCAAACACAAGTCGAACCCAGCGCGTCGGGGGGCTCCTGGGGCGTCGGCTTTAGCGAAAAGGCGCGTGGGCCCGTGCTGTCGGCGACACCGGCCAAATTCCCGCCGTTTTCTTCCCCCTTTCCCTCCATTTCCCTAGTGTCGCCCCCTTCTCCCCCGCCCTTCCCGCCATTCTCTCCCCGGATCCGCCCGTCATGCCGCCGAAGAAGTATGTCGCCCTTCGCCTAGCCGCGATTTCGTTCAACCAAAGCAGAGGAAGCCAAGGGCGCCAATGGCAAGACCCCCAGGCTTGTTGAACGCCGAGTGGAAGGCCGACATTGAGCGTCGGGAGGCGGTGACCACAAACCGGCGAAATAGGCTCATCATGAAGAAGGCTAGGGACGTGGCGGCGGCGGAGCAGCAGGGAGAGGTGGCTCGCGCGGGGATGGCGAACCTTTTACCTCAACAGGCCGGCCAGTGCCCCAAGCCGCATGGGGAAGCCAACAGAGCGCCGCGTCACCGTCACCGGCCAACTTATCGTTGCCGCTATGGGGGTACGTGGCCTCGCCTGGCTATGCCGACGGCGGCGCGCATGGCGGCTTCAACCCCAACATCACCTTCCCACATGGCGCGGCACTGCGCACATCCCCGGCCGGCTTCAACCACGACCCGCGTATCCCTCCCCCATGTTCGCCGCCAGCCTCAACACCCAGTACAGCCACTCGCTGCCGACTTACTCAGCTTCGCTTGCGCCGTCTCTGCGTCGTGGCGCCCTCCCATTCACACATGGCTCGGCGGCACCGTTCAGCAGCACCGATGCCGACATGGACGAGATTATCACGAGCGGCTCGGTCGTTGCCGCTTCGTGCCCCGGGTTCCACACACAAGACGAAACTCTAGACGACATCGTCGATATCGAGGACGAGCTCGACGGCGCCGAGGAGGAAATGGAGGAAGAACCGGCGGAGGTGGAGCCGGCGCCCAAAGCGAAAAAGAAGAAGCAGGCAGAGCCTCGCCTGAAGTGGACGTCCAAGGAAGACGAGTGCCTCGCTGGAGCATGGAAGACCATCAGCATCGACCCGATCACCGGCTCGAATCAAAACGTCGACACGTACTGGATAATGATCAAGACGGCGTTCGACGAGTGCAAGTTGGTCGACCTGGACTTCGCCAACATCCACATGGACCGCGGCGAGAAGGCCATGGCGAACCACGGGGCGACAATCCAGACGGCCTGCAACAAGTGGCATGGGATTCAAGAGGAGGTCGCGGCTCGCCCGGAAAGCGGCGCCAACGTCGAGGGTTAGGTATGGCCATGGTTCGCCGGCCCAGTTCCTCGCCGTGTACTTCACCGACACTTTGTGTTTGGATGTGCAGATGGTTCGGATGTTCAACATGTTTCGCCAGGACAACAGCGACCAAGAATTCAAGTTCCTTCATGTGTTCACCAGGATCGAGTCGTGCGAGAAATGGACGAAGGCCAGGCTCGCTCTCACCAAGGCGAAGAACACCTACAACCCGGATGCGCCTGCCCCGCCGGCGGCAGAAGGGCGCCATGATGGCAACAAACGAGCCAAGGTGGCAAGGGACGCGGCACCCGCTACCGAACGGTCGTCGATCGAGCAATGCATCGAAGATGCTAAGAGCAACGCCGCCAAGAGGGAGTAGAAACCCGACGCGAGGTGGTCGGCGTTGATGATGAAGCAGGACGCCAAGCTCGACCTTCTTAGGACCAACGTCGTCGTGAAGAAGAGGAACACCAACCTGGCGTTCTTGATGGGGGGAGACACGTCGACGATGGACGAGCAGGTGAAGGCGTGTACCTGACGGAGCGCGGCCTCATCTTGAACCAGATGTCGGGACCGTCGGCGACCACCACTCCTACGCCAACGCCAACGCCGAGCCCGAGCAATGGAGCTGCGCCCACGCCGATGCCGAGCCTGAGCACTGGAGCTGCGCCCATGCCGACGCCGAGCCCAAGCACTGAAGTTGTGCCCACGCTGACACCCACGCCGACCTCGGCCAGCCCTGCGGCAGAGGAGCCTACCGCTTGAGTTCCACGTCTATTTGTTCCTATCCTTTTGATCGCCGGACTTTGGCTAATGTTCGATGTCAGCCCTGTGGCAGGATGAACGCCGACCTGTGGCATGATCGCCAAACTGTGTCGTTTTTTGTAGTGGGAAATGGACTTTGAATTTTATATTCGTTTTGGGGGCCGAAACCCGGGGGCGCGACTGAGAACTCGGTCGCCCCAGACCGAAAAAAGCGCCGGCGCAAACGCCAAAACCCTTCGCTGGGGCGAATCAACCTGTGGTTGAGTTGGTTAGGTGGACAGTGGTATCCCCAACCCATCAGGGTTCAAATCCTGGTGCTTGCATTATTACTGGATTTATTTCAGAATTTCCGGCGATACGCTTTCAGTGGGGGGAAACGTTCCCATCGACGACGAAGCGCCTACGGTGACTTCGTAAATCTCAAGATGATATGCCGGCTCAGTCTCTCGGAGATGCTCATAGGGGTAGGGTGTGCATGTGTACGTTCATAGGGGTGAGTGTATGCGCGTGTATATGAGCGCTTGTGTCTGTACTGATGCTAAAAAAAAAAACCTTCGCTGGGTGCGCTGGGGGGCAAACTGGAGATGCTCTAAGATTCGTGAGCAGCACAAGCTCGGCTGGCTGACTCAAGGATCAAGTACGCCGATGGCATAAACCGGACACACATGGTCATTCAGATGTCCATTTTCGACTCCATTTTAGCTAAGAGAAAGATACAACTAATGTGTTTTTAGTTCTCAGGCTTTTTGGTTGGCTGTACCTTTCGTTGTTCTTTCAGCCAAAGGATTCTCCTCGATCTGGCAAGAGCGATCTTTCCCCCTAAAGACTGATGACCAGAGCCAAGTATGCTGATTCCTGCAGAAAGTGGGCCTTTTGTCTTGTCGAAAGAACTCAAATTTCTTTTCAAGTGTCTTAGCTACGATGCGCATGCATATCTCCCATTGCCTGATCTAACCATAGTCTATAAACAACACACCATGCGGAACTCGTTGTTGCATATTCAATTTGGAAGGCCGATTGGCTAAGATCTGATAAGGGATACTGCATCCTATCATCAGGCAGCAGGCAGCTTGCGGCGGCAGGGTTAACCGCGATGGAATGGAAGGACCAAGACTGAGAAATAAAGTAACCACAAGAATATATTTTTTTAACACAGTATAGTCTCAGATGCTCACATAGAAGCATCAATTGATATAGAGAACGGCGTAAAAAAAAGACAATGCAGTCGATCCCGTTGTTCTAGAACATTCTTGGCATCGGGTACAGCCAATCAGACATTGCAAAATTACAGTTTACCAATGTGTTGCCCTTTGCAGGACATAACGGACCGCCCGAGGTTGGGGCCGGCTAGCATGAGTAGTAGGTAGGCACACAGTTCGGCATGAAAGCAAGGACAATCAGCCGCCGCGGCAATGACAGGATGTCATGTCGGCCATGCATGTGTGGTGACAGAGAGTGACCGGACACCGGAGGGTGCCGGCTACTGTGCAGGGAAGGACTAGACGACAGGCGTGAGCGATTTCGCAGAGCGGGAAATCACGGCGGGACCGGCGTTCTGCTGAAAGCTATGATCAGCTATATGGATGCATATGGTGGTTGGTGGAGCTACGAGAGGCATGTTTGAGTGAACCATGTCGTCTCGGACAAGTGAAATGTATCGCAGAGGGCCTCTTTGATTCGTAGGAGTTTTTCTATGCTGGTGTTTGATTCGTATGATTGTTTCCTATAGGTTTGCTTCTTAATAACTCTTTGTACTACGTACATTCGATAGGAAATTTAGAATCGACTCAAACCTCTTCAAAGAAAAATCCTTTCGTAGCATTCAGATGAGATGACATTGCAATTCTATATTGTTCCTATTCCCACGTTTTCAGATTCCTACGAATCAAAGAGGCCCTTAACTCTTTGTAGATGGCGCAAATCAATCTATCTCCTAGTACTGCCAAAATGGCACGCTATCCAAACTGCAACTAAGGCATAGTAATGTGAAATATAATCGCAGAAGCCCAGTATCCAAACTAAAACCTTGAATTTTTGCTAAGCAACGACAGGACATGTTGGAGGTAAAGACCACATGCTGCACCAGGCATTACCAATACCAAATCAGCAGACTATTTCGCCTACTATTTCTAGTAGGCGAAACCGCCGTGCGTTCAACTAGCAGTGCGCCTGCGAGTTCTTGCCCGCTTCTGCTATCCCGGTGCTTAGCAAAAATAATAATAACTGCAGAAGCTCATTCCATATATATACTCATTCAAGTCCATATATCTAGCCTGTATGAAGGAAAGCCTTTATTGACGAAACTACAATACACCTTATGCAACTATGGATATATGATCATCACTGGCAGTTCATCGATTGAAAATAACATAAAAGTTTTCTATCACCAGTGCAACTAGTCTTCCTCCTGGCCAAATTCATAAAATCTGCTATCACTGTATTGGTATCAGTCTCTGAATCTAAGCAAAGTACGATGACGAGGACGATGTATCCCGGAGGACCTGCAAGCGCAAATTGAGCAAAACTGTGAGAAATGACATCAACGTGTGCAGCAAACCAGCAATTGAAGATATTGAGCTTGCCTCCAGTTCGTCTTCTGTGAAGGCATCCTTCTGGATGCTCCAAGTGTCGGCGTGTGTCCTCTTAAACTCAGCAACAGCCTTTGTCACAGTAGATTTCACAGGAGACGGCTCGCGGATGAAGTGGGCCAGTAGTGTTACATGACCAGGAAGCCAGCTGCAAAGACCAGGGCTGACGTAAGTGTGGGTTATGGAGCAATAGAACTATCAACAAATCTGTTGCTGATGCCACCTGCTATCAACTCGCTCTGTAAAGAAATATAAGAGTAGATCACTACTCTAGTGATCTAAACGCTCTTATATTTCTTTACAGAGGGAGTACTATGCAACAAATAAGGTACTCTAGTGATCTAAACGCTCTTATATTTCTTTACAGAGGGAGTACTATGCAACAAATAAGGTAAGGCCAGCGAGTACCTTGGCATGTCGTATGGGACAGAAAGCACCGAAGCCGTCAGAGCAAGTACTGCACCATGTATGGTAGCAACAGAATGGCCGGACTTTGGAGTTCTGCAACATGAAAAATTCACATGTATTAGCCAATTATCTGCTCAACAATCGGTGACACAAAATACTACAGTAATATCAGAATTCAGTACAAAGTTTACCTTCTTCTCGTATCAAGGATACGTTGGGCTTGTGCATATGATCTATCACGGAAATCCTTCGATAGATCTTTATCTATACCCTTCATTAAGCTTGCAAGAACACCAGCAGCATGCTCCCTGACCTGAGTATAGAATGGTAAAGTTCATACAATTAGCAACAGGTATCTTCACTTAGAGGACCTTTAGTAAGAACAACACTCATATGTATCCATTATACCAAGGAAAAGGCTAGAAGTAGAAAGATCGATATTCTTAGTGCTTTTCATGTCAGGAGTACAAATTGTACACATTTCTTGAATAACACAACAGGTGGAAAGAAAATGTTGAGTGAGTCAGAGGCCAAATAAAGATATATACTTGCCTCAACTTGGTTATCCACAAGTAACTTCTCAATTGTTTGCCAAATTTGTGATTTCTCTGAGCCAGAAAGAATGAATGTGTGCCTGTGACAATTAACTTTCGATTAGTTCCAAGACCACTGGGAGAATCACAAAACCACATGACAACTAAGAAATATTAACCCATCAAGAAGACTAGATCTGCAAGTACAAGATAATGTAAGTCTCTATCATCCTCAATGAGAAAAATACGTCATAATACACTTCACAAGTCACGCCACACTACCATAGAAACAGTCAGTGAGCTGTTTGCAGCAATGACCTAGGTTTTGACACTGCCAGTGTAGTATCAAAGGTAAGTTTTTCACACTGAGAATAAAACTAGAGAAGAACACATTGCGGACTAAAAAAACATTTATTCTAATACTGGAAAAATAGCAATCAGAAGAGAGGGTATGAACCTGTATGTAAAGGTCCTGAGATATGATAACAACGCTGATCTGGTTCGCCAGTTGGGATCACTGACTGAAGAAAGGATAGCCATAATAGCTGTTTCAAGAAAAGGGCGCGGCAAAGTCCGCCATTTAAGCAATTCAAAAGCTGACTTTGCAAGCAATGACAAATCTTTATTTGATGTTTCCTGCAAAAACATAACAGGGCAGTCAAATTGTTAGAATTCCTAATTCTAACAATTGCTAGTACCTGTCTCCACAAAAAAAAAAAAGATGACCTCCTGGAAGGTTTAAAATATTTTTGTCTTCTCCTCAAAAGAAAATCTCAACTTTCAAGAATTTTAGTAGGTAGGATCAAACTTCAGTTTTTCTTCAGAAAGATAGAAGGATTACTGGACTTCTAAGATATGGTTAGCAAATCAAAAGAGAAAATTCTTCCACTTCATTATTCTTGTTTCTCTCAAAACACCACGAAAAACGAGTGTACAGGTAAAAATTCCTTTCATGGAAGATTGGGTTATGTCACTACAGCGAAGTTACCACAATGCATACCTGTAATGATAGAACAGGGTAGAAGAGTGCAATAATAACATCTAGTAGAACGGAAGATCTCCCAGACTTCAGAGATGCAATCATGAAATGGAAAATCTGCAAAAGAAAAGCATAAGCCTAGAATGAAGCAACGGAATAGTACACGTATCAACCTGGAGAAAGTTATGAAATAACACCGTTTCCATTCTTTTAGCGTCAGCCTCCTCTTTATTGTCCAAGCCATTCACAGTGGATGAATCGGATGCCAATTCAAGTTGCTTAGATTGACTATTGTTCTGTATACTCACAGACAACTCAGTAACTCCATCTGTCAAACGCTTAGACCAATATTCATTTCCGGTTTGTTCTGTCAGGACTCCCGGTGAACGTGCACCAGCTAATCTCACATTCGAGCATGCGACACACATAGCAACACCAATCGCCTCTCTTACCTGGAATCAAAATGAAAGGAAATGGATAAGAGTTTGTTTTCTTTCGAGATAACTATATTTCTTTACACATCTGGGCTCCATTTATTATCAAAAGCTTGTCGTTACTTCAGAAAATTTTGACAGTGCCAATTGGGAATGAGATGGGGAGTTTAGCGGGAATTTATGGTGAGTAGCCATGGCAATTTGATTCTGCCATAACCTTTGATAGGCTTGAATCTGAAATGTGTGGCAGTATGTGTTTATTTCTTTTCATTTTTTTCTTGGTACGCTTGCTCTATCCATATTGCATTTTTTTTCCTCTTTTATATGGGGGGGGGGGGGGGGGGGGGGGGTTGAGAACTAGTATGGTTGCGTCCTTAATTTGCAATTAATAATATAGGCTACATTTTCAATTGAGATTATAGGGTTCCACTTGTGGCAGCAGCAATGAAATGAATTTATTAACCAAATTTCACATGCAAAACGTGTTTTGTCAAGTAGCTGAGAGCTAGCAAGGATACATCTGAACAACTGACAATTATGCCAGTCACCCACCAGAAGAGGGTCCGAGCCTATAAGCGCTTTATGTATCTTCTGGTTCGGACACATCTGATAATTATGCCAGTCACCCACGAAGATAGTCCAAGACTTAATATAAGTGCAATCCAGTTTACAGGAACCTAATCCAGCACATAGCAAGCCCGATTACACAATATCATACCATTGATATAGACCCTGAATCCTAGTGAAGGGTGCTCAAGAACATGTTCTATACAACATGCAACACTCAATTAAGTCCTACGACAGAAGGGCAGCCGATTTTGCTAGATATGTCAAGGAAATATTCTTTAGGTGTGATCATAGTATCAACTTCATTAAAGACAATGGAATTAGAAAGGAAAAAGGTACCTCCACATCGAAGTGATCTGACATTACCTGTGCAGATGAGTGACTCATATTGTCAAGCAGTTCGTTGAGAATTGTAACGTGGTACTGCTCCTCTGCTGGGGACATTTTATGTGGAGAAATTTCAATTAGAGAAACAGACAGAAAAGAATATCTCTTGGCAAGTACACTAGTTGCTACAGACTGAGGAACTGCTGTACATAAGCAATCTAATACTTTTTGCCTGAGAACAGGAGCACGAGTTCCAGATCTTTCTTTGCCAGTAACAGCATATCTAATGCAAGATGCCCATTCAGGAACTGATTCCACAGATGGAGCTAACACAACCTTCTGCAATTGAAGCATCAACCAGTCACTCCCAGACTCCAAATCCCCACTGACATCAGAGTGAAGCATGCCCGCCATAGCTTCAGCCGCCACACATTGCCTTGATCTTTCTTTTGAACTCAGAAATTCTTCTAGTGCAGTCTGAAGTGAGGACATTACTGGCATTCCGCATTGTTGTATAAGCCTTTTGAATATCTTAGCAAAGCTGGAATAGAATGTGCCACCGCCCACTAAAGAAATCCAACTAGGGGTACATGGCCATGAGGCAGAGAAATCAAAATAGAAGTAAGTGATTGCTTTATCAGATCCGCTTTGAAACGATGAAGCACCATAACTTGCTTTTGATGAACCATCACTATCAGAAATAATATGTACATGTGAGAGACTGTTTAGTGTATCATTCATGAATCCTTCCTCCTGGATTATGTCATTCAGAAGCCTTCCTGTTGACAAAATATTGCATTCTTCAGGGTGATCTAATGATTGTTGTGAATCTTCCACAGATGCCTTGTGAGGTGATCCTTCTAATAGTGTGTTCAGAGCAGATATTGCAAGCATCCTTGAGTGGGGGAGTTGACTCTTCAAATTTCTTAAGAAATGACCTAGCATAAAACAGATATTTTAAACAATGAAGGACAAACCCATGACTACGGAAGTTCTTTCAGGAATGTGCAGCTGGAGAAAATGACAATGAAAATATGGCATACATGTTCATTTCAATGTTACGAAAAGAAACTACAAACAGGAGAAGCTGTGCATACCAGCAGTCTCTGCCAGGATTTGTGAATAAATGTCAGGCTCACTTCTAGATGCCAAAATTAGCAACAGAAGTACTCTATTAGCCATCAGGTTGTACCTGGAAGTATACAGCTTACAGGTTAAAATAAAATGTATGTAAATAGCAGGGAAGATAGTCATTTTATTCCGACAGAATGGCATGACAGTTATTATTGAGATCAAATTATTGGGATGAATAAGGAATAGTAGATTTCACGCTATTGTCTTTGTAGGAGTGCTACTACATACGGAAAGCTTTTAATGACAAATCAGTTCAGAAGAAAGCTTTAGAGAATTATCAAATTCCTCCAGTTCCACCAGAATTATGAGAACCATGTCCCATCATCCCATCACAATGCACACGCCATGTTGCCAACAAGAAATGTTGTGCTCAAGTAGCCAGCTGCATATATGGTTACAACATATTCAGACCTCCCAGCGTACAGATACACCCTTTTTCCATACACCCTGCATCATCTTGTTGGGGCACGAGATTCTATAATTGTTGCAACAATGCAGCTATATTGCAGTCTTGCAGTTACAGAGCAACGCTTTGGACAAACATGTCAACAGATTTGCGGTTCTTGTAACAACAGAAATACTAAGTTTCGAAGTCAACATAAACATGCATCTCGGAAAAGGTAAGACATATTTAAGCTGACCAGCTTCTAGTACCATCCAAACTGCACAGTGGTCTATATTGAAGTATATGTGGATTGCCCAACCATTTCCATCAGTTCGGACGTATGGTTCTACTGGTTGGTGCATAAAAAACTTAATACGGCATCAGAGCCAAGAGGTCTCAGGTTCAAGTTTCGGCTTCCGCAATTTAGATGAAAAAATTGCTTGCCTTCTTTCTGCCCACTTTTAGGCCATATCAAGCCTCACGTGGAACTCGTAAGAAATTATCTATGGTAAGATTAAATTAGAGAACCAGAAAAAATAATAGAGGGAATTTGTTTGACATATTTGTCAAAAACAGAGAGGTCTTAGGTATTTTTCAAGGTAAGAAAAAACGTAAGTGCTAGATGTTAATACAGATGCCGCAGTTTTTGGCATAGAGTTGGCATATAGCTTACCTCCAATGTAGACTGTTAGTCTCAAAGCCCAAAGCATTAATTTGAGAAAATAATCCAAGAAATCCTGGCCTGTCAGCCAGACTTTGAGAATTCTTGAAAAAAGACCTTGATATTCCAGAGAAACGTATGTTGTATTTCACAAAGAGCTGTAAACATCATATACAGAATATTTAGTGGCAAATATCATGTTTTAGTTTTCTCCGTCTTATGTTTATGAAACTTACCTCAGTAATAGCTTTCTGACACTTTATCGATTCATGATGAGAGCTACAGAACAAGAAGATTAGATTTAGTACATACATATCAATAAGGTGCTCTTTTAACAAAGGATACTGCATGCTTCTCTTTCCTTGTTTGTTGAGTGTTAAATACTCATTCTTTTGTGTATGTGTAAAGAAACAGTACTGGTAGTTCTAAGCTATTAGAAACGATTAGGGAAAACCTAGAGTATCTGCCAATTACCTTCCCAAAATTCCCATGATAAATGAAGAGAGGGAAGCAGAATCCTACATTGAACAATTATGTTAATATAATTAAAATCACTGATATAACTTATATATGATTGTGAAATAGACATACAGTTGTCAAGTGTCTCAAAACAGTCTGTGATGCGAGAATGCTGCAAGAACCAAGCACCACATGTTCCAGGGCTTTCGAATCACGCAAATTCTCAGTCAGGGTAAGAACACAATCAGAAATTAGAGAAGGCCAGCGCTTCAGCATTTTTGTTAGCGATCTTCCAGCATACCTGGAAACATGGTAACAAAGTAAAGTAGGTCACTGATGTATGACCACATAACCCTTTGATCGAAACTTCATTTCTGCTATGGGGTCATGATCAATATCAGCCAGATAAAGAAAACTACGAACAAATCAATATCCACAACTGTGCGTTGTTATATTCCAAAAACAGAGAAAAACAGAAACATACAGTAGTCAGAATCAACAGTTTCTCGAGTTACTATGTATTATGCTGATGGTAATATTCGAACGAAAATACATACTAACAGCCTAAACAGAAGTTGCAAGCTACATGTCACATGTAAATAAAGAGGGAAAGAGAGCTTACGAGCGAACAGTTTCATAGTTGTGTAGTGAGAGATCTAGGAGATCCTTCACCAAATTAACCATGAGGCTAGACGGAGATACATTGGCATTTGTCCGGTATCTGTGGTATGATGATTGTGAACATCTCCACGTATTATGCAAGTGTGCTTTATCGACAAGTGCCCATCTAGGTCTAATAGAAATAAGAGACTGAATTTCAATCGCAATCCATGTAATGGAATCAGACTAGAAAGTAGGACCAATATATACCTCTTTTTGCCCTGAGCATGGAATGGAACAATAAAGTTGCATTGAGGCTCAATGATGGCAGCAGACTCTAATTTCCAAGCTTGAACATGACTTGACCATTCATCATATTCCAAGCTACCTACAGCAGTACACTGTCATGTAAGCAGTCAAAAGTACAGTGTGCAAGTTTCTAAGATAGCTATCATACCATAGTTCACCAAAGCATCAATCACGCGTACTACAAGTGCTAGGAGAATACTATCATCAGTTCTTTCCTTTAATAAGTACCTGTTAAAAGAATTGTGAATGCTGAGAATAAATAAACTTGCAAATGATGAAAGCAAATAAGCTTTAAAATGATTAGTAAGTAGAACTGGGTGCAGTACGAATGTACATTACCTGCATGCTATGTGCACAAGTTCTGCAGCCTTTTCACGCATCTCTGAGCTGCCAACGGTGCTACCAGAAGATCCTGCAATAAAGAAACTGGGCTCTACTACATTGGACCTCCCATCTTTATATGATGGACGCAGTTCAGGTAAGCACGACATTACACCCTGCAATGCAGAATGAATGCGCAATAGCGTTATTTTTAGGTGCTCCTTTTCATCTCCTGCCAAAAGAACAGAATAACAGGGTATCAAGGGGACACTCGGACAAAGAGAACAATGACAAAAATAAGAAAAACAACTTAATTATTAACATAGATTGGTGTAATCAGCTTCCTGTCAGATTAGCATACATGCTTTAACATATGCATAACCAAGCCGGAAAAAAACATACAGGGTTATCTCGTTGGTCAGAACAAGAATATATGTACCTGTCTCAGACTGAACTTCCATCTGGCAAATAGTCAAAAGCTCTTCCACAGCCGACTGAAAATGAAATTCTAACAATTCGTTTGCAAAAGATAGTTCATCTTGACTGGGATCATGCCACTTCGGAGGAAAATTAAGCATTTCAACGTCCCTGTCCTGATGAGCTTTTGAACAACCCCATGGCTCAATAATATTAGCAATGGACTGACAAGAAAATGGCCTATAAAATAACAAGATTTTGTTGGATAACATCTTTTAAAGATCAAATGATAAAATCAGACAGATGTAAATAAGCTAGACATACTTATACTGATCTAGTGGATAAAATGAAACCAGGCTTCCTAGCACAGAGCGAAGGAGATGATCACCAGCTCCATTGACCTGATTATTCCAAAAGGGAATTCATCATTTCAAAGTGTAACATATAATGGGTGACTGTCTGTCGAAATGTATGAAAGATAAGAGGAAATATAAACCTTCCATGAAGGGGCCTGGAATGCAGACATTATTACGTGCTTTAATTCTTCTCTATAGCTCAGTAAGACAGGACCCGCATAACTGATGGATATAGCCAAAACCCTCAGATAGTAGTCCAATGCTGTTTCTAGAGCAGGAGAAAGTGTAGCCTGCATGTGCATACAAGGCAGCTGGTGTGTAATGAATGTAAGAGCTCAACCAACAAATGTTACAGTTTTTGAACAAACCTTAGTAGACATATTGTTAGGAACTTCTCTTCCAACATAACCTGTTGTGGGGGTACCTTCGAAGGAGGACATGATAGTCATTAAGATAGGCTTTACAAGGTAGACTGAAGCCTCCTCAGGATATGAATGAACACAGGCACAACAAAGAAGTCCAACTTCTGAAGTGGCACCAGGAAGGATATTTGCATTGACAAACTTGGCAATTTTCTTAAGGGACTGCCAATTGGAAAATCAAGAAGCATGAGCATGACAGAAAATTCACATGTTAAACCTTTTAGGACAAGGAGGTGGAGCATTTAATTAAAAAAGCGCAATACCTGATTAAATAAGGTTTTTGATAACTTTCCCAGAACTATTTCTAGCATGCAAAAATAGTGAGGGCTGTCCTCGACGAGAAAAGTTCCCGGCATGATTGAGGTCTGGTAACCCTCCGCGCTGCCACAACAAAAAGAGAAAGATATCATTTAGCATGTCCTCCAAAAATAATTCAGTAGTAATGACAATTTAAAAGTTTAGCAACCACAGCTTACATGGCACTACTTGATTCCAGATTCTGAAGCACAGAAAACAGCCGACAAAAGAATTCATCTAGCCAATCCGATAGAGAGGAAGTTTGGAGGAAAGCAGGCACATCATCACTAACACCAACTGTAGCCAGCTATAAGCACCAAACAATGGTTAACTAAATGCTGCACGGCAATATCATAAACCAGTGTGCAAAGACAAGGTTAAATCATATAAATACTTACATTTGAAAATATTGAGCCAATTAATTGCATCGTAGCTACAGTTTTAGGTGGATCGTTGGCATCCATACCAAGCAATGCATTTGAAAGGGAAGTGACAATAAGATCATAGAGTGTATCAATCATGCTACTATCACCAGATTGAGTTGAGCATAAAGAACTTAGAAGAAGCGCCCGTCCAGAAAATGCGACAGATGTGACAGCATTCTTTAACTGGTGGGTGGCAGTAGTCTGTCAGGAAAAAGTAAAGTCGTTAGCTTGCTTGCGAGTTAACTGAAAACTATAAATATTGGCATATTTTAGGGCTCCTGCACGTCGTAATGACATCCAAGCTCAAGAAAAATAGTAACAGGTATGCTGCATGTGTTGCCAAACTTACTGTCTCCAAGGCTAGTTGGAAGTTCGTTGCGACAAACGGAAGCACCAAGGATGGCTCGACATAAGACAGGATTGAAGTTGCAATGGATACTGTTTCAGCAAGAGAATCGTCCTTGCTGTACTGACCACGATCCAGTAATTTCAGCACTACTTTGATAAAAACAGCTCTCTCTTCTTTTCCCAAACAGAACTGCTCATTTTTCTCATCCATTGTGTCACTGCATTGCCATTATTAAATCAGATGATGCAAGCAATAAAATTCTCATGTGGCACAAGATACTTCAAGCTGCAGCATGAGTTAAGATTGATCACTTACAATTGTTCATGTTGAAGACGTCTTTCAAAGTAAAAAACAAGATACCGCAGAAAACGCTCCAATGAGTAGGTCCAGCGACCCCCATTTGATGGATGATAGAATCTAAATGCCAGAAAGACATAAGTTAAAACAAAATAAAGAGCCAGTGCGACAAGCAAAAAGAAGTACAAGGACCAGAAGACAAACTGTTCTAGAAAATTTATGAGCTTCTCAAATTGTTCCAGTGCCAGACTTTTAGGCTTCAAAAGGTACACCTGCAAACAAAAATAAAAGATAATATTAGTCGTATCTTGCTTTGGTTAAACAATGCAACAAGCCGTAATGTTTACAAAATATCATGCTGTAGTATTTTTTTTCTATGGCAAGTTTGTTATATATGAACTAAAACATGAATAGCAGGGATAACTTTATCAGCAGAATACACCATAAATTATTAGCTAGTGACTGAACAAGTGGTTAGAATCATAAGAAAGTTGGCCCCATTATTCATGCATATTTTATGCCGATACCAAGACATCAAATATTAAAGGCTTAAGTGCATAAAATCTTCCACAAGCTGTCAAGAAAAAATAGTTGAAAGGATAAGGATAGCTTACAACAGACTTTGCAATTGCCTTGGAAGGTGATCTGGTCTTACTTGAGAACAAAAATCTTGTGTTCCTAGGCACCTCCACTGGAAAAGGGTACGACCCATTCCCACTAGATATAGGAACCTAGCAACAGAGACAAAAATATATTAATGATTGTGGAAAAGATTATGTAATCCTACTTTAATGGATTTACCATACATAATGCTACTTTAAATCTGACAGCTGAATAACATATGACGAACGTTGTGATATACCAACCGTATGAATATTTTTGGTATTTACAGTAAACAAAATCTAAGTACCAACTAGATTTGGCTTCATAACACTGAAGAATGAATATAAGCTTGACTCGGATTAGCAAGAAATTTGATGACATCCAAGAGAACATTGCACTCGCCTCAGTATTTGTGATGCGGAGCATCCCAAGGTCATCCCCGTGGACCTACCATCGTCTCATCAAGTGCCTACCGGACCCATGACTCGATCACGTGCAAGAGCCCTTGAAACCGAGATGACATCTCTCCTCTCACAATTCCACTTTGATGCACATGAAGCATGGCTACTACCTCATATGGATACTTTGTGCATACTCAGGTACAATGGAGAAGCTAAGGAGCAAGGACAAGAAGAAGAGGAAGATGGACGAGAAGACGGAGAAGAAGAAGGGCTGCCGGAAAAGACCCAGCCACCGGACGACCGGCCGAGACCGGACGTCCGGCGCCTGAAGCATCTGCCGAGTCCCAGCCAGCGGACGTCCGGTCCAGACCGGACGACCGGTGCCCCGACACCCGAAGCAAACGAGCGAACATCCGGTCCAGACCGGACGACCGGTGCCCCTGCACCCGAGGCCAATGAGCGGACGTCCGACCCCGACCGGACGACCGGCGCGACCGCACCCAAGCCGAAGTCAGCGGAAGTCCGGAGCCTCCGGACGTCCGGCACCCCCATCATAGAGCGGAACCAGTGGACGACCGGAGGACACCGGACGTCCGGCAGCTCCTGAGACACCGGACGACCGGTCCCCAGCGGACGTCCGGTACCTGTCTGCGCACAGTGTTCGGGCCTGAGGCCCATGTACCCCTTCACTTCGCCCCCATTTGCACTTAGACTATAAATAGACCCCCCATTCATCCTAGCTAGGGTTAGCATTGGTTTAGCTCATTTGAGAGATAGAGCATTGCTCATCCATATCGGATCTACTCCTCGAGAGAGACCGCGACCCCTCTTCGGAGAAGATCCACCTTGGATTCAAGACCTCCTTGCGGAGAAGATCCCCTTGTGGATTCAAGACCTCCTCACGGAGGAGAACCGGTTACCGTGTATCGTCCCTAGTTGTCTGTGGATTCGTGTATCGTTCTATGTACTCAAGGATCTAGCCCATGTGTGACTTATTCGTGTCAGTTTAGTGATTTCCTCTTGTGTTTACCTTCCGTTCATCCTCGTGTTCTTCGTGTTTTTTCCCCGGGATCCGCTCCTTTCGTGAAAGATCGGGCTATAGGGTCTCTACCCTACATCATCTTGGTATCATGAGCCAGGTTCATCACGATTTCGGAGCCCCCTCTTCGTTTTTCTAGCTTGATTTTGTTGTTTTTCGTCCTAATCCGAAAATCCCCACAAAATTAGCCCTAAAATTTTTTCTTGTGTTTTGTGAGTTTTGATGATGTTTTGTTGGTTTTGATCCGTGAATTTGTTGCGTTGCAAGTAGATCTAGCCTTCACCCACCATCTCCACCTCGAAATCCCTCCCAAATTCCCCATATTCCCCCCAAAATCACCTCCCGGATCTAAAATTTCGGTTGACCCCGACCACCGGACGACCGTCACATCACCGGACGTCCGGCGACCCAGGAAGCACCGGACGTCCGACCCGACCGGACGACCGGCGACTGGACATCCGTCCACTACCGGACATCCGCTACACCACCACCGACTTTCCGCAATCTTTGCCAATATCCCAACCCACACCACCACCTAACCGATACCTACTCCGACGATTTTGATCGCCTTTGGTTTTGAGAATTTGAGTTGCGGTACCGTATCCTTTTGTGTTTCGGCTATCTAGGTACGGTTCGACATCGACACCACCGCCGCTCATTTTCGCCACGGACGCGTCATCAACACCGGTCATCAACAACGACCACCTCGACTACGACTTGGTATTCGTGCCACCATTTTGACACCATACCGGAAGCAAGACCGGTAACCTCATCTTGGTATTGGACATATCACTCTTGCCATTACATTGATAGCCATCATCGCCTTACTCCTTTGCATTGCTTACCCATCGAGACTAGCCATTGAGTATTGCCGGCAACGAGACTTATGCACTTTAGTGATCATACTTCCCATAGCATACATACATACATCATTGTTGCCTATATTGGTATCATCTCTTGTGTCACTAAGTTGTCATCGCATGCTCACTTACTATCTTGGTTCGTCAAGCATTGCATGAGAAAAGAGCTCAAACATCAAAGAGCCAACCAAGCTTTTAAGCAAAGAGGAAAGATAAGCAAAGAGCTTTTAAGCAAGAACCATAGCATCATACAACATTAAGATTGTCATACTCGATCATCTTGGATCATATCATAGCAACACCTTGCATAAAACATATTTGGGATAGAAGTAGTTGCATTTTTGCTAAGTAGGTTGTGCACAAGTTCTTGTATCCGCCTATCGTGCAATCGTGCTAGCGTCTCTCTAGTGTTGTGCAACAAGAGCATTTTTTGTGGATTCCACATTTTGGCTCACCCTTGGTTGCACAACCCCACTTATCTTTTTGCGTGTGTGTTTCTGTGTACCGTATATGCTTGGTCTACTTGTTACATCGCATCTTGCGAATCTTCTCCAACATTATTGAATCTTGCTTACATTCACATTAAAAATTGTGCCACCATCCTAACCAAGCTCCACCATAAGCTTTTACTTGTGTAGGTGTGAGAAACCGACGAGAATTCGTACCAATTGGGCTATTTCCTTGTCCTACATTGGAGTGATCATCGATTCACTTTCAACTTCGGTCAAGGTACATTTGGTATTCGTTCTTCTCTTTCTACCACTCACACTTGTCTTGGAATGATGGATAGGTCAAGTACTTCTACCAACCCACTCTTCATGGAGCAAGACGACGACATGAACTCCTTCGTCACCAAGAGTCATCTCTTCGGTGCACAACGTGCTTTGCATCAAGAGCAACAAGCTATGAGTGAACGCATCGACAACCTTGCCGCCGACTTGCGACTTTCCGAGCAACGTACAAGGGACTACTTCGACCACAAGCTCGACGATCACAAGCAAGAGAATGACGCAAGGATGGACGAGAATCGCGCTTTGTTGCTCAACCGCTCTTCTTCCACTTCAAGAAGGAGCCGTTCAAGTCGCCATTCCGACTCAAGTACACCGACTTCGAACACTCTTCGTCGAGCCGCGCGCACTGACAATCAAGCAAACCTCAATCCGCTTCGGGACACCGACTCTCAAGAGCGCCGTCGACGTCAAGCCGAAGAAGCCTTTGCGCTAGCTCGAGAACGGCAACAACAACGCCAACATGAAGAGGAAGAACGCGCGCGTCTACACCAAAATGCACAAAATACCGAGGCTCAACGTCAAGAACAACAACTCCGTGACGCTCAAGCACTTGAGACGCAACAAGCTCTACGTGATGCGAGTTGAGCCGTTGCCGACCGAGGCCGACAAGCCCGTGAAGAAGAGGAAGCACTTCGCGAAGAACTTCATGAACGACGATTTCAAGCTCACATGCATCGTCTAGTTCCCCCTCGAGCTCGACGCGTTCCTCCACAAGCTCGCCAAGACCATCAAGTTCATCAAGAGCATGAAGACAATGGGAACCCTCCGCGTCAAGAGCACCACAAGTTGGACAATCATCTACAACATGGGCGTCATCATCCCCGACCCCAACACAATGAAGAGCAACGCTACGGCAAGCTCAAGTTCACCATGCCCAAGTTCAACGGAAGCAACGATCCCGAAGAATACCTTTCATGGGCATTGAAAGTTGACAAGATCTTCCGTTTGCACAATTATGAAGAAGAGAAGAAGATCGCAATGACATCACTTGAGTTCCAAGACTATGTTCTCATTTGGTGGGAACAAGTCATTGAGCGCCGCGAGGCAAGAGGTGATCCACCCATCACTACTTGGGCACAAATGAAGGATGTCATGAGAGCACGATTCGTGCCTACCTACTACAACCGCGACCTCTTCAAGAAACTCCAACAACTCAAGCAAGGAACCAAGAGCGTTGAAGAATACTACAAGGAGATGGAGATTGCAATGATAAGAGCCAATGTGACGGAAGATGATGAGCAAACTATGGCACGTTTCTTGAATGGACTCAATCATCCCATCAAGAAGATCGCCGACTTCCAACCATACTCAAATCTCATCGAGCTCGTGCACCAAGCTACCAAAGCGGAACGCCAAGTGCAAGATGATTTCAAGTATGCCAAATTCTCATCCAAGTCATACGGCTTCTCCAATAACCAAGCTTCAACGACGCCAACACAAACTACAAGACCGTCTACTTCCAACATCGACAAGTCGACTTCCAAGAAAGCTTCGCCTACTACAAGCAACTTCAAGCCAAGAGCTTCATCATCAACAACCCCTACCGATGAGACCGTCAAGACGAGTTCCCTCAAGTGTTTCACTTGCGGCGGCCGAGGCCACAAGTCCTATGAGTGCACCAACAAGCGCACCATGATCTTCAACGACGATGGCACTTATGATTCCATGAGCGAAGGAGAAATGGAAGCCCTTGAGCAAGTCGCTATGCACCGCCAAGTGAACAATGAAGAAGAACAAGTCTTTTGTGATGAAAACTCAAGTCCCGCACTTGTTGTCTCCAAAGTCTTGACTCTCCAACATCACCAAGAAGAAGACCAAAGATGCACCATATTCCACACCAAGGCCGGCATCAATGGATGATCTGTCAAGGTCATCATCGATGGAGGGAGTTGTCACAATCTCGCAAGTGAAGAACTTTGCTCCAAGCTCCAATTGCCCAAGACGAAGCATCCACATCCATACAAAGTGCAATGGCTTAGTGACTCCGGTACCATCCAAGTCGAGCACCGAGTACAAGTCTCTTTCAAAATCGGCGCCTACGAAGACACCTTGGAGTGCGACGTCATCCCAATGACCGTTTGCCATCTTCTCCTTGGACGACCATGGCAATTCGATAGAGGAGTCGTCCACAATGGGTGTACCAACCACTATAGCTTCAAGATGCAAGGAAAGGAGTTTGTGTTACGACCTATGTCTCCAAGCCAAGTGATCGCCGATAAGCAAGCCACCCATCGTGGAGAGAATGGTGAGAGAGTGAACCACCAAAAAGAGAGTGAGCGCCACAAGCCCAAATTGAGTGCCTCCACGATGAGCGAAAACAAGAACTTCGTTCTACTTGCCACCAAACGTGAGATGAGAGAAGTGTGTGAGAACCCATCTAGTGTCCTACACTACGTCCTCGTGTGCAAGGACAATACAACACAAACTAACACTTCTCACACTCTTCCTCTAGTGTTGTCTTCTCTTTTGCAGGAATTTCAAGATGTTTTCCCCGATGAGCTACCTCCGGGACTACCTCCACTACGAGGCATTGAGCACCGCACCGACCTCATCCCCGGAGCACCACTTCCGAACAAAGCTCCCTACCGCGTCAAACCCGAAGAAACCAAAGAAATTCAAAGGCAAGTAAAGCATCTCATAGACCATGGTCATGTGCGTGAAAGTTTGAGCCCTTGTGCCGTACCGGTCATTCTTGTGCCAAAACGTGACGGTAGCTTTCGCATGTGCTCCGATTGTAGACCTATCAATGCTATCACCGTTCGTTATAGGTATCCCATTCCACGCCTAGATGATATGCTAGATGAGCTTAGTGGTGCCACTATATTTTCCAAAATTGATCTTAAGAGTGGTTACTATCAAATCCGCATACAAGAGGGTGATGAATGAAAAACCGCATTCAAAACCAAGTTTGGTTTGTATGAGTGGTTAGTCATGCCTATGGGTCTCTCGGAAGCACCGGGCACTTTTATGCGCCTTATGAATCATGTCTTTCGCCCTTACATTGGTATATTTGTTGTGGTTTACTTCGATGACATTCTTGTGTTTAGCAAATCTATCCAAGAGCATGTCACCCATGTTCGCACCGTTTTGCAAACTCTTAGAAAAGAGCGTCTCTATGCTAATATGGAGAAATGCCTTTTGGTGTTGATAAGCTCGTTTTCTTAGGTTTTGTGATCTCTTCTAAGGGTGTTCATGTAGATGAGTCCAAGATCAATGCTATTAAGACTTGGTCGCAACCAACCAACTTGCATCAAGTGCGTAGTTTTCTTGGTCTTGCGGGTTTCTATCGTCGCTTTGTGAAGGATTTTAGCACCATTGCTTCGCCTTTGCATGCTTTGAGCAAGAAGAATGCGCCGTTTATTTGGGGACCATCCCAAGATACCGCATTCAATGAGCTTAAGAATTTGCTTACTCATGCTCCCGTGCTTGCTTTACCCAACTTCGACAAGCCTTTTGAGATTCATTGCGATGCTAGCGGTAATGGCATAGGAGGTGTGTTAACGCAAGAGAAGCGACCCATAGCTTACTTTAGTGAGAAACTTTCCGGAGCGCAACTCAACTATCCCATCTATGACAAAGAGCTATATGCTTTAGTCCGTGTTTTACATGAATGGGAACATTACCTTCGTCCCCATGAGTTTATCATTCATACCGATCATGAGACCCTCAAGTATCTCAAGGGTCAAACTAAGTTGAACAAGCGTCATGCTAAATGGAGTGAATTCATTGAGTCTTTTCCCTATGTCATCAAGTACATCAAGGGTAAAGAAAACATCGTAGCGGATGCTCTTTCCCGCATATGCATGCTAGTCACGCAACTTGAGTTAGATGTCATTGGCTTCGAGCATATCAAAGAATTGTATGCGCATGATGAGACTTTTGCCACTCCTTATGCCAAGTGTTTGTCGCATACATCGTGGGAACGCTATTACATCAAAGACGGCTATCTTATGAGAGCTAACAAACTTTGCATCCCCAAGTCGTCCCTTCGTTTATTGCTTTTGCAGGAATCGCATGGAAGAGGATTAATGGGACATTTCGGACGCGACAAGACGTTCACCACGCTCTCGAAGAGCTACTTTTGGCCAAAGATGTTTCGGGACGTCAATTGCTTCACCAACCGATGTTCGACATGCCGCAAAGCTAAGTCCAAAGCTCAATCTCATGGTCTCTATATGCCTTTACCAATTCCATACCAACCTTGGGAGGACATAAGCATGGACTTTATACTTGGTTTGCCAAAAACTCGCAATGGGAAAGATTCCATATTTGTCGTTGTGGACCGTTTCTCCAAAATGGCACATTTTATTCCTTGTCACAAGATAGACGATGCTTCACATGTTGCTAATCTCTTTTGTAGGGAAATATTGCGTCTCCATGGTGTGCCAAAGACAATTGTCTTGGACTGCGACGTCAAGTTCCTTAGCTACTTTTGGAAGACCCTATGCGCCAAGCTCGGAATCAAGCTACTCTTCTCCACGGCGTACCATCCTCAAACCGACGGCTAAACGGAGGTGACAAACCGCACACTCTCTGCTCTACTTCGAGTACTCATCAAGAAGAACATCAAGGAGTGGGAGGAGTGCCTACCTATCGCCGAGTTCGCCTACAACCGAGCAAGACACTCAACAACCGGCAAGTCGCCTTTCGAGGTCGTTTACAGATTCAACCCATTGTCACCATTGGACATTTTTCCTCTACCACTCCAAGAGCGCATCAATTTGGACGCAAGTGCGCGTGTGACACATCTCAAGAAGATGCATGAAGATACAAGAAACACCATCGAGCGCCAAGTTCAACGCCTTGCGACCAAGCTCAACTTCAACAAGCAACCTATGGTCTTCAACACTGGTGATCAAGTGTGGCTACACCTTCGCAACGACCGCTTCCCACAAGAACGCAAATCCAAGCTTCGACCACGAGCGGATGGACCCTTCAAGGTGCTTGCACGCTACAACGACAACGCTTACAAGATCGACCTCCCGCGCAACAAGTACAACGTGAGCGACATCTTCAACGTCAAAGATCTCTCTCCCTTCCATGGTGATGAAGATTTTGATCCGAGGACGGATCTTCCCTAAGGGAGGGGAGATGATGCGGAGCATCCCAAGGTCATCCCCATGGACCTACCATTGTCTCATCAAGTGCCTACCGGACCCATGACTCGATCACGTGCAAGAGCCCTTGAAACCGAGATGACATCTCTCCTCTCACAATTCCACTTTGATGCACATGAAGCATGGCTACTACCTCATATGGATACTTTGTGCATACTCAGGTACAATGGAGAAGCTAAGGAGCAAGGACAAGAAGAAGAGGAAGATGGACGAGAAGACGGAGAAGAAGAAGGGCTGCCGGAAAAGACCCAGCCACCGGACGACCGGCCGAGACCGGACGTCCGGCGCCTGAAGCATCTGCCGAGTCCCAGCCAGCGGACGTCCGGTCCAGACCGGACGACCGGTGCCCCGACACCCGAAGCAAACGAGCGAACATCCGGTCCAGACCGGACGACCGGTGCCCCTGCACCCGAGGCCAATGAGCGGACGTCCGACCCCGACCGGACGACCGGCGCGACCGCACCCAAGCCGAAGTCAGCGGAAGTCCGGAGCCTCCGGACGTCCGGCACCCCCATCATAGAGCGGAACCAGTGGACGACCGGAGGACACCGGACGTCCGGCAGCTCCTGAGACACCGGACGACCGGTCCCCAGCGGACGTCCGGTACCTGTCTGCGCACAGTGTTCGGGCCTGAGGCCCATGTACCCCTTCACTTCGCCCCCATTTGCACTTAGACTATAAATAGACCCCCCATTCATCCTAGCTAGGGTTAGCATTGGTTTAGCTCATTTGAGAGATAGAGCATTGCTCATCCATATCGGATCTACTCCTCGAGAGAGACCGCGGCCCCTCTTCAAAGAAGATCCACCTTGGATTCAAGACCTCCTTGCGGAGAAGATCCCCTTGTGGATTCAAGACCTCCTCACGGAGGAGAACCGGTTACCGTGTATCGTCCCTAGTTGTCCGTGGATTCGTGTATCGTTCTATGTACTCGAGGATCTAGCCCATGTGTGACTTATTCATGTCGGTTTAGTGATTTCCTCTTGTGTTTACCTTCCGTTCATCCTCGTGTTCTTCGTGTTCTTTCCCCGGGATCCGCTCCTTTCGTGAAAGATCGGGCTATAGGGTCTCTACCCTACATCATCTTGGAATAGTGCACTATAGTACTTCAATAGTCTATAGTGGACAAGGTGTGGTTGGTACTATATTGGCGAAAAACAGTTATCGGGAGCAATGAATCTAATGATGATACATGGACCTCCATGCCCCTTAATACAATATAATGGCCTTTGTACAGACCTCTAACTATTAGATTTTTTTCGGCAAAAGCGGTCAACGTATGTAGCCTCCAAGACAAGGAAAGCTCCATGTTTCCTTGTATGTTATATTGCTTTAGTCTTGTTGTGACTTTGCTCATCTTTTATACACTCCATCATTTATCATTTTTTCCCATTATTCCTTCTTGAAAGTAAGGCAAGTTCTACAGGACGGCGGTTCGACCCGCAATGTTGTATGGCTCTGAGTGTTGACCGACTAAAAGGCGACATGTTCAACAGTTAGGTGTGGCAGAGATGCGTATGTTGAGATGGATGTGTGGCCACACGAGGAAGGATCGAGTCCGGAATGATGATATACGAGATAGAGTTGGGGTAGCACCAATTGAAGAGAAGCTTGTCCAACATCATCTGAGATAGTTTGGGCATATTTAGCGCAGGCCTCCAGAAGCTCCAGTGCATAGCGGACGGCTAAAGCGTGCGGAGAATGTCAAGAGAGGGCAGGGTAGACCGAATTTGACATGGGAGGAGTCCGTCAAGAGAGACCTGAAGGATTGGAGTATCACCAAAGAGCTAGCCATGGACAGGGGTGCGTGGAAGCTTGCTATCCATGTACCAGAGCCATGAGTTGGTTGCGAGATCTTATGGGTTTCACCTCTAGCCTACCCCAACTTGTTTGGGACTAAAGGCTTTGTTGTTGTTGTCGTTGTATTCCTTCTTGAAAGTATTTTAAGAAAGTGGAAAACATTCTGTTCGGGAGAAATCATCAAAAAAGCAAAAATTTCTGTATGTTGTTTTTCCATACTCATCTTTTCGACCCCTTCCTTCACTTGATCATCATTGTTTTGATGTTTTCACTTTTTTCTCATTATTATTTCTTCATGAATGCAGTTGAAGAAAGTTAGTTATTTAGTTTCAGAGGAAACATCTCATAAACGAACAAAACAGATGTCAGTTTCTCGCCTTCAGCAGATGAAAAATTACCGATAAGATGATGGTATTAGTTTTATATTCTTTGTATGTTTTGCAAACACAAGCATGCCGCATCGTCAATATCACCGATGCCTATTATAGAAACACTCGGCTATGCTTCCAGCACCTCAAAAGAAAACTTTGGTCCACCTTCATTTAAGAGTGAAAAACTTGGATGGAATCCGACAGGCCAATTGCAACAAATAAATGGAACTAGTAACAGCTTCATTCCAATGGACACATATTCCAACCCATATGAAAGCTTAAGTAAGTTGCACAACAAAGACGTATAAGATGAAACACAAATACTTCATATCTCATGCACCTTGCACGGTGTTGCCGGTGCATTCAGATCCCGTGCGCCCTCGCAGTGGCCAGGTGCGTAGGTGGCGATATTGGGCTGTAGTCTAGTGCGAGTGGTGACTGTGGAGGCTATGGCCATGACCACCATGAAGTGGTGGATCGGTTGCGCAGCAGCCTGAAAGCGATCAGCGGTGAACCAGCATGTGGTGCGGCAGCACGACCTCTACTCTTTGGCCGGCAGCTACGTCAGGGTTGCATCTGGCAAACTTCTCTGATCCCGACACAAGCAGAGGGCTTGAGCGGGATCCAATGGCACGTCGAGGGACACACGATGAGCCAGCTAGGACAGCAGGCACCGGTCAGCAGAGATGGTGGACAACAGTATTGGTGAATCAGCGCGGAGTATGCGTTTTCTGTGGGTAAAAACCCTTGGTCAGCCTCTTTGGTCAGATCAAGAAACATTGGCTTACGTGAGTCGTTTCCTTCCCAAGATGTGTAGCTCGAAGCTCCTCCGGGGGTGATAACCACAGGATTGACCTTTTATAAAAAAACTCAGCAACATCGACGTATGAGCTGCAATCCCTTCTTGACGGCGTGTTATCTTGGAGTATCATGTACATCGCTTAGTCCCAACTATTTTACCAGAGGAATATGGTCCCCGGTAATAGGTTAGTGGTAGATGATAGAGATGTTGGCTATCCTTCAGTTTTTCGTTTATTGTAAACCGTTGTGTTCAGTCTTGATACTTGGTATCTTTTTAATGAAATTATGGTTGTATGCATCTGAGGATGCAGAGGCCAGGAAGCTTGTCCTTCCTTTTCGGAAAAGAAAAGCTTGATGTGTCGGAGGATTCTCCATGCATGATGCGCTATGATGGTGCCCACAAATGTGCAATCACCTGTTGTTGGAAAGTGCCTTTAGCATGGTCGGTTGGAGCAGCAACTTCCAACAGACGCTCTTCATGGGAAAAAAAATTATAACCGCTGTGTGGCACATATGGGAAGTACAGGCCTGGCGCAGTGGTGAAGTACTCCCCACTTGTGCCAAGAGGTCCTGGGTTCAACACTGCCTCTCTGCACTGCACTGTGCAGGGGTAAGGCTTGCCTCGTATAATCCTTCCCCATACCCCATCTGGTCTGGGAGCTTCTAGCACTGGGTCTGTCCTTTTTGTGTGGCATATATGGAAATAACACAATGTGAAGATTTTAGACAGTGTCACGCCCAGTTGCCATGTCCATGGAACATTTTTTTAGGAGAGAATAGCTGGGTTGATTCTGTTGCCTATTTTTTCGAGTCGCTGGTGTATGTAAACTGTTTGTACATCTCCACCCACCCCCACCCCCACCCCTCCTCTCCACCGTCAGGGCCTTCACTACAGTCTCCCCATAAAAAAGGTACATAAGAATTCAACCTGAAAGCCAGACATACCTCAAACATGTTCAAGTATCTTGTAAACAATAGCGGCAGAAACTTCTCCCATTCAATGGATCTGGAATTTTTTATGCAACGTGCTATGATGGCAGCCCATTGGATATCCCAGAAGTTACAATTTGTGACAGAGTCCCAAATGTGTAGACATTGTGCAATCCAATCACTACAAATCAGTGTCATAAGTTAGTTAAAAGAATAGATGTTTGGCAACATAAGGAAGCTCATTGATCAAATATGTGACCGTTTCAATTACGTCGTAAAGTGATCCTGGTTCCTCGAGTTTGCAGGAAGAAACAGCCTAACAAATCCAACACCTTCAAATGCTGAGTTATGCCATGGATTTTCCAGCAACGGCCTGTGGTTCCAATACAGTATCAGGTCAGGCAGTTCTATTTCGGCAGAACTCACCAAGCACAAATTTCCAGTTGTGGTGATAAGAAACGATTGATACACTTTGTGCTATTTTTCGAATTTATACAATACTAATAGTATAGAAAACAATAACATTGATAGT
The DNA here is from genome assembly GCF_056163025.1 of Triticum urartu. Taxonomy (NCBI): domain Eukaryota; kingdom Viridiplantae; phylum Streptophyta; class Magnoliopsida; order Poales; family Poaceae; genus Triticum; species Triticum urartu. Next base: position 210,161,980 of record NC_141879.1, on the reverse strand, counting down.
AGCAACAGAAGGAACAAAAAAACAGTGCAAATAAAACACAAGCATTCAGCTGCTTATGGATATTTCCTATAGGACTTATCATTTTTTTTAGATTCTATTGGGCCTATCATGGAAAAGGGACAGCGATAATAGCATCATAGATTTCTAAAATAGCAGAATCATGACACTCAAGTCTCTAACCTAGCACAGGTGTAGCATAGCACTCGGAAGTCCCTAAAGTTCTCGCAGATCCCAAACTTGCATGGGCATTGTACATGTCTCCAAACTTGCTTATAATCTAGCATGTACCCAAATATGCATGGCTAAGCACCATTTCTCCATTAACAAACAGTATGAGAAGATATAGCAAGTGTTACCCTGTCGCTGATTAGAAAACAATGATTCCTTACCTTTTGGTTCCATAGTTGAGACAAGATAACTACTAGTACTACTTAGATATTAGCCTTAGGGAATAAGATAAAATTTGTTAGTGAAGATTGCTAGGAAAGTTTCAGCTAAGCGATGGATGCAAGTACATCTTGTTAAGGAAAGGAATAAATAAAGGTTATCTAGTCTCCCTCTCTTATTGAGCCGGTCCATCAAAGGACATGAGTTCCAAGTTGGATTTTGACAGGATTTTCACCAATTCGCATTTTCACTGGATAATATGCCAATGAATCAAGAAAGATCAAAGCAGCATAGAAGCAAGAATGCAGAAGTATGCGGGAAAAAATAAACACGGGTGCTGAATATGCCAAACAGAAACTGCCAAACCTGAATTCCAACCAAATCTCAGCAGCTGCACCTTCAGGAAAGAAAGTCCTAGAGGCATGTACTAAGCCGGTGATGGTCTCGAAGTGTTGCTGCCTTACTTTCCAGCCCTCAGGGCCCATGTTTCTGAAATAAACATGACATTCACCATGTTAACTCATGTAGTTCTTTCGACACCAGAAAATATGTGTGTTCAGAACTGTACCTCTTGAAATGGGTTTGTATCAATGTCTCGTAAAGCGGCCTCCATTGCACATCAAGTGAAAGTCTCTCCGCATGCTTTTTGAAAAGCCTGATGAGCAAACCTCCCCATTTTATCTGGTTACCAATTGTTTAGTGTATATCACCAAAGAACAAAAGATCTTAACTATACATAGATAAATCATTAATTGCAGGCCATTACCTGGACAACAAACTTATTCTGCGATGCATGAAATATTCCAAACCCAAGCTCTACAAGAGCATGTATGTCCTCAGGAGCAACGTCACTCTTTGCTTTGATAAAACTAAATCCATAAAAAATCAAACATCAACATTTGCTACATAAATCCTGATAATTAACCAAATTCAATTACATTGTTAGTATGTTACAACAAAAACAAGTTGTGCCCTTCCAAGTATAGCCTCACTTCAATATACAATTGAAATTGCTGTGTTAGAGAGAAAGGGAAAATGTGTGCCACATAACATAAAAGTGCCATTATAATCTCATGTGTACTTCAATATATTAACCAGTGTTATGAAGTGAAGGGTTTTGTATAAGGTCATGTTAAGAATTGTACATGTTTATCGTTGCATATTCATTAATTGGAGACTCATGTGGAGTCACGGCCTAATTCCAAAGACGATATCCTCCCAAGGCCCCACATAGAAAATAACTATAAATTCCCATGTAAATTAAACAATATCTGAGGCACTCACATATTAAAAATGAAAATCAAATCCATATATCTAAACTGTGTATTGTGTGTCTTAGATCTCATATATAGCCCATCAACTTTGCAGTTTAATTCATTGGCCCCATCAACAAAATAAATTATATATTTTACTCAAAGAACACATGTTCACAAAACACATGCCCAATTAATAAGTCATAGTCGTTATAATACTACTTCACAGATCAATCCAGAGTATTAATATCACAACCCAATACAATTTTAGAAAACACAACTTGGGCAGACATTGCATGTAAATCTGAATGAGACAGGCTATAACACAATTGGAAAAGCATACAGTGTAATATAAATATATAATACAGCTTTTATCGCAAAATAAATTAACTTTAAAGCACAAATAGGGCAGCCCGGTGCATGTAGCTCCCGCTTGCGCAGGGTCCGGGGAAGGGTCTATTGTACACAGCCTTTCCCTACATTTCTGCAAGAGGCTGTTTGCAGGACTTGAAACCGTGACCTCATGGTCACAAGGCAACAGCTTTACCACTACACCAAGGCTCCCCTTCCAAGCACACAAGCACATTCAAAATCATCTAAATAGAAACTGAATTGAAGCAATATGATTGCTTTTCTCTACCGTATGTAACCAAAGTAACTGTTCCGTATATTGAATGGAAATACTTTTACAAGAATCTTAGGTTTTTCTACAGATGTACTTCCTACAAATCAAATGTGACAACGACATTTTTACAATTTATATGTTTTGGAGTTGCTCGCGGTGCAGAGAAACAGGTTGAAGACTACTTTATCCAACTGTGACAAAATCATTCAAATTGAAATATACAAAGGGGCAGAATATAGTGTATATCCATCTTTGGGTACTAATCATCAGGTGGGTCACAGTCTATTAGATCGCATTTGCACTGATTATATTCAAAAGAAAGCATAAATAGATATTTACAAACAGACCCTAACGCTTCAGTATTTGCAAAGAAACCAATGACAGACCGAGAGAGATAATTTCAGATGGACCCTGCCTCCTGGCATCCCTCAATCTGATCCACCAATCACATATGACGAACACCGCTACATGCTAGTGCCCAAAAGAGTTTGTAGTAGCTAATTAGCATCTCATGAACTAATTAATCATCAAAACTTTTGTTAAGATGCTAAAGATGGCAGGAAAAGCTCAGAAACGAGCTTGGTATTGGAGCTTAGGCCGTGAGCCTTGTGGCAAGTGTTTTACCCAAAAGCAGAGTCACAGTACAGAAATGTACGCCAATGACAACTAATTCTGACTATGTTTTCCAGTAGCGGACTCCATCGTACAAGCGCTCATCCCATTCACGGCTTAGCCGAACAAGCTCCAGAGAGTGGATGCCCAACAATTCCACAACCGCGAGCCCCAAGCTAACCCTTCACACAGTCATGGAAATGGAATCGCTCAAAACCTCTCCGGATTACGAGAGCAACGCGACTGGCGATTGTGCATATAAAATCCCAAAAGCAAATCGAATCGCACCGCATCGAATCGAATCGGTACGGAGGAAAGGGCGCGAGGGAATTACAGGTCGAACACGGAGATCCACTTGAGCGTGGCGTAGGCCGAGTCGGGGTCGTCGGGGCGCCACGCGTCCTTGGCCGCCCGCACCGCGCCGGCGAAGGCCGCCGCCTCCCCCCGCGCGGCATCCGCCACCGCCGGGGGCAGCCACGCGTTGTAGAGATGCATCGCCGCTGTGTGCTTGCGATGCAAAGCGAGGCGAGGCGAGGCGGAAATGGGTGACGGGTTTCTGGTTGGGGTTTAATCGGGTAGAGAATTTATGAGCGGCCGGGTTCTTTCTTCGCCTCCAAGACGAGCGAGGGGGAGACGACGACCAAAGAGGCCAGAGGGCGACTTCGGCGACCGGTGCTCCGCGGCCAAGGCAGGGGGGCGCTGCTGTTATCAGTGACGCAGGCTCCGGGGCTGCGTGGACCTGGTGTACGGTGGACTTCTGAGTTTCTCTTTAGTTTAGAGCATCTCCAACAAACGCGCAAGGCTTGCGCGCAATAATGTCTTTACAGCGTCAAAATGATCAGTTTTTACGCATAGCTGAGCGCTGGCTCCAGTGGCCGCCCCAAATATAGCGTGCGCGAGCCGCTCCAGGAGGCACTAAAAAAATAACGCGCGTGCCAGCACAAACAACATATGTACTTCAAACAAAACCAAAAAGATCAAACACATAAAATTAAATCAACAATAATAAATAGTTCAATTTTATTACAATTCAAACAAATAGTTCATCTTTCAATACAACAAATAATTCAACAATACAACATCGAACATACAAATCATCATGCGTTTTGTCGACTCTCCCTTCTCAAAGAGGAAGAAAGCACAAGTAGTCAAGACCAAAACTGCACCGACTTGGAAAAAGAAAAAGTCTGCTGCTGCAGATGAGCCGGCGGCTAGGGACGAGTCGCCACAAGCTGACAATCAATCAGAGGTAGAGCTTGACACCCTTGGCCATCTCCTTATTGGGCTTACTTACGCCTCTTATTCTTAGGGTGAAGTCGCCACAAGTTGACAATCAATCAGAGGTAGAGCTTGACACCCTTGGCCATCTCCTTACTAAGCTTACTGACGCCTCTTATTCTCAGGGTGAAGTCACCACAAGCTGGGCTGATGATGTTGAGATAATTTCCATCTCCTCCGGCTCGGAATCCTTGCCTCCCAAGATCACTGAGCAGTTATCCGGCAAGTAAGTTTTTCTCATCCGAATGCTCATTTAGACCTGAACTTTATTTTTAAGAAAACACAACACGAGTCGAGGCGCCAAACTCGAAGTGGCGGCTCTGGAGATCTAGTGGCCGAGTTAACTCATGAACCATCTGCTCGCAAGTGGTGTAACGAGGTGCCAAACAGTCCAACTCCTTCTTTACCCAAAGCCGGCCTTGTTAGGCAGCCTCTTAGTCCTTCTAACTCAAATTATCAGGAGTCATCACCCTCATACGGCGAGTCAACTGCTTCCAAGCGGCCACCTCTTGTCATTAATCAAGGGTAGACTTCTTTTATATCATGTACCACTTAATCATTCTTAGCATCGCATATATCATGTACCCAAGGGTCGGGTTATCATGTCAACGGTGAGCCGGTTATTTCCAATACATCCTTTATGAAAAGAAATGCCATGCAGCCCCCAAGGGGCGGCTCATCTTCATGAGAGGAATCGGATCTTTCCATAGTAGTATACCTTAAAGAATTAACCTGTAGCCCCCAAGGGTTGGCTCATGTTTATGAGATGAGCCGGGTCTTCTTATAGTTTTGAAGGTAGAAAAAGGATATGCATTAGCCTCCAAGTGCTGAGTATATTGCTTGCAATCTGTTGGGACTTCTCCTTTGAAAGTGAATTGGTATAGCCCCCAAATGATGGGTTAGACATTGTTGCCGACTTACTTCAACATTTGTTAAATGACTTATCTCCTTATTCTGCGGGAGGCTCTAAGTACGGCCGAGTCAAATTTGACTGGCTTAAGAAAAAACTTTGAATCTGAGCAGGCTCTGTGAAGCAAGGCTGAATCAAGTTTGAAGTCCTCTCTGGAGGAGTTGGAGAAAATCAAGGCAGACTTTGAATCAGAAAAAAAGTCCTTTGAAACTGAAAAGGCCGCCTTGATCCGACGTGCAGAAGCCGCCGAAAGCCAATTGGCACCGGTCACTGAGCAATTGGCCGGCTTAAAGCACCATATTACTCAAATGACCCAAACTATATTTGGTAAGTTATCCCACAACTTATAAAGAAAATTTAACTCACCTGGCAAGTCATGCATAAGTAATATCCCGCCTGGCGGCTCACATACCGAAACTTCTATGCAGGTGATAGAACTTGCGGCCTTTAGGATAGCATCATGAAGCTGAAAGATGTATACTCTCTTACAAAGCAGTTATACACTAGAAGCATGCGGACCTTAAAGGCAGTAATGGGCGAAAAGGACTTGCCGCAATTCATAAAAGATATGTTGAAGAAGCTGAAGGAAATACGCCCTAGAGGCAATAATAAAGTTGTTATTTTATATTTCCTTATTCATGATAAAGGTTTTATTATTCATGCTAGAATTGTATTGATAGGAAACCTAAATACATGTGTGGACACATAAACAAATACTGTGTTCCTAGTGAGCCTCTACTAGACTAGCTCGTTGATAAAAGACGGTTAAGGTTTTCTAACCATAGACAAGTGTTGTCATTTGATAACGAGATCACATCATTAGGAGAATGATGTGATGGTGTAGGATCGAAAGTATGTCTAGAGGAGGCAATTAGACTACTTGATCAAATAAAAATCTAGCCTTTTCCCAATTTTAAGTCTTGGCAGATTTTAGCAACTTAGCACAAGTCAAGCAATCAACCTACACATGCAAGTCTAAGAGTATAGCAACGGAATGTAAAACATTTCATGTGAAGATAAAGGGAGGAGTTTGGAGGGAGCAAACGCAATGTAGACACGGAGATTTTTGGCATGGTTCCGATAGGTGGTGCTATCGTACATCCACGTTGATGGAGATTTCAACCCACGAAGGGTAACAGTTGCGCGAGTCCACAAAGGGCTCCACCCACGAAGGGTCCACGAAGAAGCAACCTTGTCTATCCCACCGTGGCCATCGCCCATGAAGGACTTGCCTCACTAGGGTAGATCTTCACGAAGTAGGCGACCTCCTTGCCCGTACAAACTCCTTGGTTCAACTCCACAATCTTGACGGAGGCTCCCAAGTGACACCTAACCAATCTAGGAGACACCACTCTCCAAAAGGTAATAGACGGTGAGTTGATGATGAACTCCTTGCTCTTGTGCTTCAAATGATAGTCTCCCCAACACTCAACTCTCTCTTACAGATTTGGATTTGGTGGAAAGATGATTTGAGTGGAAAGCAACTTGGGGAAGGCTAGAGATCAAGATTCTAATGGTTGGAATGGAATATCTTGGTCTCAACACATGAGTAGGTGGTTCTCTCTCAGAAAATGAATGCTGAAGTGTAGGCATGTTCTGATGGCTCTCCTTATCAATGAAGGAAGGGTGGAGGGGTATATATAGCCTCCACGCAAAATCTAACCGTTACACACAATTCACCAAACTCGGTGGGACCGGATCAGAAAACTCGGTCGGACCGATTCAGTTCAAAATGTGAACGTTAGGCTTTTCGGTGGGACCGACATGTCAACTCGGTGGGACCGATTTCATTAGGGTTAGCATAACGTAATCTCGGTGAGACCGATTACACAAACTCGGTGGGACCGATTTTGGTAATAAGCTAACCAAAGAGTTGGTCAGGCAAACTCGGTGGGACCGAATCGCTCATTTCGGTGAGACTGAAACTTTACGAAAGGGAAACAGAGAGTTTGCATTGCGAACTCGGTGGGACCGATCACTTATCTCGGCTGGACCGAAATGTTACGAAGGGAAACAGAGAGTTTGCAATCCCATCTCGGTGAGACCAAGATCCTATAGGTGAGACCGAAGTGACTAGGGTTTGTGGCAGTGACTATGTCAAGTGAACTCGGTGGCGCCGGATAGAATATTTCGGTGGGACTGAGTTTGACTTTTTGGTTTGGGACATATGTGGATATGAGAAAGTGGTTGAGGGTTTTGGAGCATATCACTAAGCATTTGAGCAAGCAAGCCATTAAGCAACACCTCATCCCCTTTTAATAGTATTGGCTTTTCCTATGGACTCAATGTGATCTTGGATCACTAAAAGTAAAATGTAGAGTCCTGAGCTTGAGACAATATGTGTCCCTAGCATTTTGAGGGGTCCACATTCCTAATCCATGCCATGAAAATCATTGAACTTTCTGAAATGATCATCTTGAAATAGCATTAGTTCAATGATCTATATGTTGTTAATAATTACCAAAACCACCCAGGGATAGTTGCACTTTCAATATCCCCCTTTTTGGTAATTGATGACAACATATAGATCAAAGCTTCGACAAATGATAATAAGATTGAAATACATCATCACTTTGAGAAGTATGTGATAAGCAAGAGCTCCCCCTAAATTTGTGCACTATTTAAGATTTGCTTTTGAATGCAAATGCACAATCGATTAGGATCATGAGTCACTCTTCCATGTCACATACACCTTGGTGGAGCGCTCAAAATGATATGAATTAAAACATGCACTCATCACCAAGCAAAGTGAATGATCATATAAGGATATAAAGGATAATGTCATCCAAGCAAACATTAAAGTAGCATATGATCAAACACATGATCACACAAGTATCTCACACAGACATAGAGTATCAACCAAGCACACAATAAAGTTCAACCAAAAAGCAAGAGAGACAAAGAAGCAAAACACACTCTCTCTAAGCCTGTGATCTATACATTTCTCCCCCTTTAGCAACAAGTTACCAAAAAGTTCGGAAATGCATAGTGCTATGCGTCTCTCAGGCTTGGTCTTCGGGAGGTGAGGTAGAGAGAACTCCAAGGACAAAGGCATCAGTGGATGATGTTGGAGCTGGTGGAGTAGGTGTTGGAGGTGGTACTGAAGTTGTCGCTGGTGCAGATGAAGTAGCTCTTGTATCTGATACTGGCACTGCAGCTGACCTCTGACTCCTTGGCACACACTGAAAAGCATTTGTAGTTGCCTTTCCACTCCTCTCCTCAGCTTCCTCCTGGAGCTGCTTGACTGCAGTCTGTATCTCAGTCACCTTGAGGTCAAGATCATAGAACTTGGTCTCTACGATCCTCTACAGGCTCTCCTGATTCCGAGCCAGGGTGGCCAAGCCCTTCTCAATCCTCAATATAGCTTGAGTTAGATAACCCAATTGATCTTGTTTGCTCTTCAGGAACACCTGAGATTCTTCCTCGGCAGTTAGCATCCTTGCAGCCTTTTCTGCCTTTGCCTTGACTCTCTTCTCTTGTGCTTGTGCTGATGAAGGTTCATTCTCATTAATTACAGCTTCATTATCTTCAAAATCTGGGTATAAGGGTAAATGCTCCTTATCCAACAAGTAAGTACATGTCCCCATCTTTGAGTTGATGAGCACCTGAATGTGTGGAGCATACCCACAAGATCTCTTCTGGTCAGCAGCTGTCCTCTTGATTGTTTCCACAATCAGACTCATGACCTTGAATTTTTGTGGTACATCAAAGATTTGCAGCAAGCTGATGGAATGTCCCTTATCATCTTGTGATCTCCAGATTTGGGTAACAGAGTATGCCTTAAGATGGTGTTGATAGTGGGCAGACCAGACAACAAATAGTGCGTAGATCCAAGCTTGTGTGTCTCCAAAGCTTTATCGGGGATCTCCTTGTACATATTTGCCATTGAGTTGTGGTCCTTTTTCTTCTTGGAATACACATCCAAATCATATTCATGTTCCTCTAGGGCATTGATCAACTTGGCCCATTCATCCACAGTTGATTGGTACCTCGTACCTTCAGACATCCACACTATCCTCCCATCTGGATAGAAATGAGCAGTGGAGTAAAACTGCATGATTAGCTCATCATTCCATTTTGTGAGCTCTTGTCCAACAAACTTGTCAACTCCACAAGCTTTGAAGCTTTCATGTGCACCTGGGAAGTGATCTTCATTCTCATCAATGAATTCTCAATCAACCCATCTCATATCACAGACAATTGGCTTCTTGTCAAGCAAAATGGTCTCATAGAAGTCTTGTTGTTCTTTGGTGTGGAACCTATAGTCCACTACACTTCTCCTTCTTATAGCATATGGATCAGACTGCCTCCAAAATCTCAATCCTGCATCCTTTCTGATGTTCATGTACTCAGCCACTGGATGAGTGTCATTGTGATCTGGAATCTTGGGTTTCAGTTTTCTCAGCACTTGGGATTCATCATCTTCTTCAACTTCAGGCACTGGGGCCTTGTTCTTCTCTTCAGCAGGAATGTTTCTAGTGCTTCTCTTGGGCTTAGAAGGCTTCTGAGCTTGAGTTGTTGCTTTGGGAGCAGTTTTGGGCTTTGATGTTGCAGCCCCTGACTTGATTGCATCTCCCATGAGCCTCTGAGACTTGGGAGCTGGAGCAACATCCTCTTCCTCTTCATCTTCTTCTGGCTCTCTCATTATGGAAGATCTACCAAGCACTCTGACAGTGGTCTTCTTGACCCTCTCCTTCCTCTTCTTTCCCTCTCCAGCAGCCTCTCCAGTTGGCTTAGAGGTTTCAGCAGCTGAGGCTCTGACCTTTAAGGTTGGCACCCTCTTGGTAGGGGCCTTCTTGTGCAAACCAGGCTTTGTAGTTGCAGCAGTATCATACTCTTTCTTCAGCACCTTCTTCTTGGAGTTGACTTCCTCCTCAGTGGCCACGTAGGCCTCATCTTCAGAATATGAGGTTTTCTTCTTCCTTGACCTGGTGGCTGCCTTTGGCAAATTACTGGGAGTGCTCCTGCTGACATCATCTGAGGTGCTTGAGGGACTAGTTCCCTCATTCAATTGCACTGGCTCTTCAGATCTATTTTGGCTGTCACTTTGGTCAGACATCTTGGCAATCACACTGGTAGCAAACCTTGTGAATAGATGTAGATGAGGTAGAATGGATGAGAATCACAAAGTGCAGAGTTTTTTCAAAACAAATGAGTCAAAAACTTAGTTTTAGTTCTCCACAGAAAGCATTTCGGAGCTACCGATTTGTTAAACTCGGTGATACCGAAGCAACTTTTGGAACATAAACTAGTGAACTCGGTCAGACCGAGTCACAGTTCGGTGGCATCGAGATTGCTAGGGTTTCACAGAGAGTCGAACTCGGTCCCACCGATTTGCAATTTTTGGTCAGACCGAAAACGCATGTGCAATGGCCTAAGCCAAATCGGTGAGACCGATTTCTACAACTCGGTCGGTCCGAGATGAGTTCGGCGGAGACCTAACCCTAAATTTTCGAATCAAATCTAACCTAAAGGATGTTTTCTCTGGATAGATTGTTTTCATACGTGGAAAAGATCATGGTGAATCAATGTGCTAGGAATCGGAGTAAGGAAATAGCACAAAGTATCGAACCCATACCCTAGTTCGACGGGAGTTCGCTACGGCTACAATGGCGGAGCAGAATTCGGTTGACGGTGACGGAAACCAGCGATAGGAGGTCGCTGGCGGCGAGGAGACGATCCGGAGACCTGAGGCGGCAGAGCAGGACATGCGCGGGATGAAAGGTTTTGGAGGAATTTCCAAAATTCAACCCGTCGGTATATATATCCCGACCCTGTGTCGGTGTGACCGAGTGGAACAACTCGGTGGCACTGAGATGCAGAATCGCAAGTGGTTATTGCAACTCAGTGTGACCGAAAAGTTCAAATCGGTTGCACCGAGATGGAGAACCTAGATCAACTTGGTGAACTCAGTGTGACCGAAGTGGATGACTCGGTCATACCGAAATGCACAAAGAGGTTTTGGAAGTTTAAGCCTATGATGAATCGGGAACTCCGAGTGCTCCTCACACGGAGTGGTTCGAATCTGACTTGATCAAACTTTGTGATGTAGCATGAATAGAGTTTGAGACGAGAAAAGCATAGATAGCTAGAGGAGGTTCTTAGGCATTCTCGTCCATCCATTTGGCAAAAGGGAAAAAGGCAAACAATCAAAGTAACAAATGGATGTCCTCAAATGAGTAAAATATGCAATCAACATGATCACTCAATACAAAAATGAAATATGTGCCAAAGCATGCACAAATATTCTAGCATCTATCAAGCAATTGGCGATGACTAGGTCATCTCTATATGAGTATATTGACTTAGGATTCAAATGAGAACATTTGATCGTAGGTCATACTCATCGTTTAAGCACAAGTGGGGTTACCACTTTTACATAAAGCATTGTTGTGTTCACACCATTAGAGTTGGTTTAGCTCAATTGATTAGAGTAAAGCTCCCCCTAGATGTGTTATCCCCCCTAAGAGGGATGAACTAACCTTGGGTTTTGTCGATGATGACTTCATGTAGATGTTGAAGATGTGGATGCTCAATGTTGATGTCGATCATTTGGAGCAATCCATTGGAGTGAGTTGCACTTTCAATACCTACACGGGTTAGTCCCACAAGGAACAAACAAGGATATCCACAGACATAGAGTGATGTACACACAAGATGATGTCCATGAAACCATTAGGTTACCCTGTCCCTTGTCTTACCAACAAGAGGGTTTGTGACTCCTTGAACTAGTGCAAGATGTGGAAGTTGTTTGCACTTGTTCTCACCAAAGTGATATGAGTGAAGTATGTTGGCGGAGTCACCCTCAAGAACTTTCTAGTTATTCTTCTTCGGGATCCACATCATTTTGATGGGAATCCTTGGAGTTGTAGTCGTACTTGATGTAGTCTTGGGAACCCACTTGACCAAGGCCTTAGGAGTTTCTTCAAATGCATCAATCTCCTCTTGGAGCTTGTCCTTGCCTTTTTTGCTTGTGATCTTGTGGTGGAAGATCATCTTGAGCTTGTGTTCCTTGGAAAGAAGTAGGATCATACTTCTATTGTGGAGGAACAAACTTCGTCTTGGGGTATTGATCTTCTTCCCACTCAACTCCATTGGCATTGAACTTTCGTTCAAAACCAATACCTTGATTCTTCCGGTGCCTTCCTTGCTTGCGTACAATTTCCTCAAATTGCTTACTTCCGGCAAGACTCTTGTAGACACGTTTCTCTATAATTCCCTTCAATAGGCTATTTTCTTGCTCAAGTGTAACTTGGCTAAGAGAATCATTAGTGGAATCAAGAGAACTACTAGAAGCAATAATATTGGATTTAACATGATTGTTGTTACTACTAGAAGAATAATATTTCTTACTCTTGTTGCTAGATTTAACTTGTGGCATGTAAGTAGACAAGAGTAAATGCTTGGCAATGTAAGAAGAACTTTTCTTGCGAAGATCATCATTGATTGCCTTTAAGAACCCATGCTCTTGCTCAAGGTTGAGCTTTTCAAAGCGTAACTTCTCATGAGTCTTTAAAAGTTCTCGATGATCTTCCAAGGTAGTTTCATGAGCTAACTTAAGAGTGTTTAGTTCTTTAGTTAGAATCTCAATCTCCTTATCATCGTCATTTGTTTTACCTTGATTAGCATGATTAATAGCAAGTTCATCATAGTTTTCATCACTAGAGTTGTCAACAAGTAAATCATCATCACCTAGCAAATCATCTTCATCACTATTGAAATCAACATACTCGGGGTGTGATACCTTTGGTACTTTAGCCATGAAGCATCTTCCAATTCCTTCATTTGATGAGTCAAATATGTCATAGGAGTTGGTTGAGACAAGTGCTAGACCGGCAACACCTTCATCTTGAGTATATTCGGAGTCGGAGTGATAACTTCTCTCGGAGTGATTGTCGGAGTCGGAGCCGGATACCCATTCACCAACATGAGCTTGATGTCTTCATTTTGTGTAGCTCCTTGATGATTTGTCCTTACTTTCCGAATCCTTGCTTCTCCATGATGTTCTTCGTTCATAACGGTCATCTCTACTCCTTCTCTCTCTAGGTGGTGATTCTTCTCTTCTACTTCTCCTTTTGGGTGAATCTTCTCTTCTTTTGTAGGGAGTCGTACACTCATTGGAGTAGTGTCCGGGTCTTCTACAATTGTAGCAATTACGTTCACGACTTGAAGATCTTTTGTCATTGTAGGACCTTGACTTGGAACTCCTTTCTTTGCTTCTACTCTTGTAGAACTTGTTGAAGTTCTTCACCATTAGGCTCAATTCTTCATTGAAGGCTTGTTTCTCACTTGATGATGTAAGAGCATCACATGAGGCTTTGTAAGCACCACTTGACTTGTTGTGAAGCTCTTCCTTATCCTTGAGTGACATCTCATGAGCAACAATTCTTCCAATGACTTCCGTTGGCTTGAGATCTTTGTAGTTGGGCATCATTTGGATCAATGTGCACACGGTATCATATTTTCAATCCATGGCTCTTAGGATCTTCTTGATGATGAATCTGTCGGTCATCTCTTCACTTCCTAAGACGGCAATCTCATTTGTGATGAGAGCAAGCCTAGAGTACATTTCAGCGACACCTTCACCATACTTCATTTTGAACTTGTCTTGACTTTGAAGCACATCCAATTTGGATGCCTTGACGGAGTCAGTACCCTCGTGCATATCAACCAAAGTATCCCAAATTTCCTTTGCATTCTCAAGACGGCTGATTTTGTTGAATTCTTCGGGGCACAATCCGTTGAAGAGAATATCACAAGCTAGAGCATTGTATTGCAGCATCTTCAACTCTTCCGCGGTAGCTTCACGGTTTGGTTCTCTCCCATCAAAGAATTCACCTTGCAAGCCAATACACACAATAGCCCAAACGACGGGGTTATGTCCAAGAATATACATTTTCATCTTATGCTTCCAACTAGCAAAATTTGTACCATCAAAGTAAGGACCTCAACGGTGGGAATTTTCCTCACTAGACGCCATACTCTCCTAGGTTGTGAAACCAAGGCTATGATCACCAAAAGCTATGGAAATCAAGGCAAATGGAGACCAAAGCTCTGATACCACTTGTAGGATTGAAAGTATGTCTAGAGGGGGGGTAATTAGACTACTTGACCAAAAAAAATCTAGCCTTTTCCCAATTTTAAGTCCTGGCAGATTTTAGCAACTTAGCACAAGTCAAGCAATCAACCTACACATGCAAGTCTAAGAGTATAGCAGCGGAATGTAAAACATTGCACATGAAGGTAAAGGAAGGAGTTTGGAGGGAGCAAACGCAATGTAGACACAAAGATTTTTGGCGTGGTTCCGATAGGTGGTGCTATCGTACATCCACATTGATGGAGACTTCAACCCACGAAGGGTAACAGTTGTGCGAGTCCACGGAGGGCTCCACCCATGAAGGGTCCACGAAGAAGCAACCTTGTCTATCCCACCATGGCCATCGCCCATGAAGGACTTGCCTTACTAGGGTAGATCTTCACGAAGTAGGCGATCTCCTTGCCCGTACAAACTCCTTGGTTCAACTCCACAATCTTGACGGAGGCTCCCAAGTGACACCTAACAAATCTAGGAGACACCACTCTCCAAAAGGTAATAGACGGCGTGTTGATGATGAACTCCTTGCTCTTGTGCTTAAAATGATAGTCTCCCCAACACTCAAATCTTTCTTACAGATTTGGATTTGGTGGAAAGATGATTTGAGTGGAAAGCAACTTGGGGAAGGCTAGAGATCAAGATTCTAATGGTTGGAATGGAACATCTTGGTCTCAACACATGAGTAGGTGGTTCTCTCTCGGAAAATGAATGTTGAAGTGTAGGCACGTTATGATGGCTCTCCTTCACAATGAAGGAAGGGTGGAGGGGTATATATAGCCTCCACGCAAAATCTAACCGTTACACACAATTCACCAAACTCGGTGGGACCGGATCAGAAAACTCGGTCGGACCGATTCAGTTCAAAATGTGAACGTTAGGCTTTTCGGTGGGACCGACATGTCAACTCGGTGGGACCGATTTCATTAGGGTTAGCATAACGTAATCTCGGTGAGACCGATTACACAAACCCGGTGGGACCGATTTTGGTAATAAGCTAACCAGAGAGTTGGTCAGGCAAACTCGGTGGGACTGAATCGCTCATTTCGGTGAGACCGAAATGTTACAAAAGGGAAACAGAGAGTTTGCATTGCGAACTCGGTGGGACCGATCGCTCATCTCGGTTGGAATGAAACGTTACGAAGGGAAACAGAGAGTTTGCAATCCCATCTCGGTGAGACCGAAGTGACTAGGGTTTGTGGCAGTGGCTATGTCAAGTGAACTCGGTGGCACCGGATAGAATATTTCGGTGGGGCCGAGTTTGACTTTTTGGTTTGGGACATATGTGGATATGATAAAGTGGTTGAGGGTTTTTGGAGCATATCACTAAGCATTTGAGCAAGCAAGCCATTAAGCAACACCTCATCCCCTTTTAATAGTATTGGCTTTTCCTATGGACTCAATGTGATCTTGGATCACTAAAAGTAAAATGTAGAGTCTTGAGCTTGAGCCAATATGTGTCCCTAGCATTTTGAGGGGTCCACATTCCTAATCCATGCCATGCCAATCATTGAACTTTCTGAAATGATCATCTTGAAATAGTATTAGTTCAATGAGCTATATGTTGTTAATAATTACCAAAACCACCCAAGGATAGTTGCACTTTCAGATGGATAAGACCCATCCATTAGCTTAGCATATGATCGTTCAGTTTATTGCTACTACTTTCTTGAATGTCAAATACATGTTCCTTTGACCATGAGATCATGCAATTCCCGGATTCGGAGGAATACCTTGTGTGCTATCAAACGTCACAACGTAACTGAGTGATTATAAACATGCTCTACAGGTATCTCCGAAGGTGTTTGTTGAGTTGGCATGGATCGAGATTGGGATTTGTCACTCCAAGTTTCGGAGAGGTATCTCTGGGCCCTCTCGGTAATACACATCATAAGCTTGCAAGCAAATGACCAAGGAGTTAGTCACAAGGTGATGTATTACAGAATGATTAAAAAAGACTTGCTGGTAACGAGATTGAACTAGGTATGGAGATACCAACGATCGAATCTCGGGCAAGTAACATACCGATGGACACAGGGGATTACGTATGTTGTCATAAGGTTCGGCCGACAAAGATCTTCGTGGAATATGTAGGAGCCAATATGGGCATCCAGGTTCCGTTATTGGTTATTGACCGGAGAGGTGTCTTGGTCATGTCTACATAGGTCTCGAACCCGTAGGGTCCGCACGCTTAACGTTCGTTGACGATATAGTATTATATGAGTTATGTATGTTGGTGACCGAATGTTCTTCGGAGTCCCGGATGAAATCACGGACATGACGAGGACCTCCGGAATGGTCCATAGGTAAAGATTGATATATATGATGATATGGTTAGGCCAAGGGGTAAAACCCATGAGGTTTTAGGTCGGTGCAAAAGGAGTTTTGCGGAGGCCATGGGGCTAAACGCCGGAAACCTTGGTGTCTCACCCTGGGCCAGATGTCGAGGCCCATGGCGTCTGGGCCAAACTCCAAGGACTATGGCGTCTAGTCCTGGAAGTCTGAGAAGGACTCTTCCTAGTGGGCAAAACCGACTTTGAGGAGGCTTTTACTCCAAGTTTCGAACCCAAGGCTCAACATATAAATAGAGGGGCAGGGCTAGCACCTGGAACACATCAAGATACACCAAGACGTGTGCTGGCAACCCCGCTGTCGGTGTCAAAACCAGCGGATCTCGGGTAGGGGGTCCCGAACTGTGCGTCTAGGCCGGATGGTAACAGGAGGCAGGGAACACTTTGTTTTACCCAGGTTCGGGCCCTCTCGATGGAGGTAATACCCTACTCCTGCTTGATTAATATTGATGATATGGGTAGTACAAGAGTAGATCTACCACGAGATCAAGGAGGCTAAACCCTAGAAGCTAGCCTATGGTATGATTGTTGTATGTATTGTATGTTGTATATATTGTATATCTATCGACTAGCCTGGCCTCGGTTTATATAATGCACCGGAGGCCTAGGATAACAAGAGTCCTAGCCGAATACGCCAGTGGGGAGAAGTCCTTGTCTTGATCGCCAAGTCTTGTGGAATCTTCCTTGTATGCGGCAGCCGTCCGAACTGGCCCATGAGTATACGACCACGGGGGTCCTCGGCCCAATCTAATAGATCGGGAGACGACGTGGTGAGTACCCCCTAGTCCAGGACACCGTCAGTAGCCCCCTGAACCGGTCTTCAAGTTAGGGACGCTCCTCGATTCTTCCGAACTGTTCTTCATCTTCGGTTGCCGGTCTTGAAAACTGGCTCAACAAATCTTCTTTATCTTCGATCTTGAGGATCGCCGAAATGCATTCGACGAGTTTACACGTCGGGTATCCGAGGAGCCCCTTTAAGTTTCCGGCCTTTATCAATGCCTTGTTTATTTTTATGCCACACCTCGGGTTTGAAGTTGTTCTCGGGAGGCAGGGTCCTCTTGCGTCCGAGCTCCAACGCCGGACTGCATTCGAGGTATCTTATGTATCCGAGCTCCAACGCCGGACTGTATATCCGAGCTCCAACGCCGAAATATATCCGAGCTCCAACGCCGGACTGTGTCCAGGCTCCAACGCCGGACTATATCCGAGGTGTCATATCACCTTGGTTCAAAAAAGTTGAAGGAGTTTAGCCGAGCTTAATGCCGGAAATGCCCTCTACGGAGCCAGCCACTAGCGCCCGAGCTTTTATGCCGGACTGCTTCCAAGGTGGTGCACCACCCCGACTATGGGCCGATTTTTTGTCAATATTTTTTATTGGTGCAATTTATTCTCTGCCGAGATATATAGCCAGTAGCCCTCAAGGTGTGTATCGGTCTAAAACCCGAGATGCACATGAAGGATGACATAAGACCGCTGATCCCAGTAGCCGCTGAGACTCAGGTTGATTTGCAAAATCGGCCTGAGGATCAAGTCCTAGCTCGGCAGAATACTTCGGGACACAAAAGCGGCGTGCTCAGTCCTCAAGACTCAGGTTGGGTGCGGCCGACCAACCTGAGGATCAAAATCTCCTCGAAAACTATATTGCACATAAAATTTTCTGCATTGGACAAGCAATGCAGTAGCCCCCGAGACACTGGTCGGGTGGCAACACCAGATCAGGGGATCGATGTGCCCCTTTAATATTTATAAATAATAAGCCTGAAGCCCAGTAGCCCCCGAGCCTTAATGCGGGCACGGGTGGCCGAATTAAGGATCAATATCCATAGTAAAATCACAAATTATGTGTAATGACTCTATGTATCCAAGTACTTTACGTCATTACTGCTCGGATCCGCATTGTACAAAACTTTGTTGACCGACCATCGGCTTCCACCTCCTTGGCCAGTAGCCGAGGAGTGTTTGTCCTACTTTATAAAGCCTTTATGAGGGCAAAGATTTACGACAAACAAGGCAATCTGGCCACACGGTTTTATAAACAAAGGTACGCAGAGAGATATGTTATATTACTGTTTAACAGAAGAAATGTATTCCAAAGAAAATAGTCCCGCTATCGGTTCCTTTCTTTGGGTTGTCATGCTAAGCATGATCATGAAACCTCAGCTCGAATGTAAGAGCAAAATATCGAGGATTTAGTTTGGGAGGCCAGTTAATAGCCCCCGGTAGTGTTCGGCGACAGTCGAGGTCAAGCCGTAAACACTTCGGTCAATGTTATGAATGGCCCGTCATAGTCATCGGATCGCTGACCAGTTTACGCTTATTGTGATAGTCAGTTTTCGGCTTTCTCCACTAAGGTGCTTAACCATGTGAGCTGGAAGCACAATCGCAGTGGTTCTCCCTTTGCACGCTTAGCCGAACAAAACGGAACGTAGGAAGCAAGTGCAGGAGCCGGGCAACCCAACTATTGACCGAAGACACAATTCGAAACCGATGCATATATAGCAATATCTGAGAATGTTTTTGCCGAATCCCTAAAGGTGTCTGGCGTTGCACTGCGAGACTAATGCTGGAAAAGCACAAATAGTTTAAAAGTGCCAAAAAGCTTGGAAAACCAAGAAACGTCAGTAAAAACATGACGTCCGAACAAGATCAAGTGTTCGGTGCCAATCCGAAAATTGGTCTTAGAAAAAAGAAGTGCTTCTGTCGTCCTTTAACATGACACATCCTATCTCAAGACTTCGAGCGGGTCAGCCTACGGCTTCAACCTCCTATCCCGAAGGCGGAGTACTTCTCATCAGGCCAGTTTAGCAAACTAAACTCTAGCGGCTTTGAGAGAGAAATTAGGCTCCCCGGCGAGTGACCGCACACTCGTGTCGAAAAAAGGAGTGATAAATAATAATAAAACTTTGCAATGACTAAGAAGAAGAACACTTATTATAAAACGGCTCAAATAAACTTAAGAGCCCCCAAGTGACTTGGGTAGAAGAATGATTGCATGTACCGAAGTACTTATATCATATCTATGTTCAACCGAACTTTAAACGCGTCTTAACCGACCGTCGGCTTCTTCCTCTTCGGTTAAGGACCGAAAAGTGTTATGTACTCCATCGGTCGAGAATATCGACGGTGTTTCCAATAACCAGGCAATCAGGCCATAATGCTGTAACAGACAAAGCGCGCTCAGGGAACTTATGCTATATTACTGTGAAGAGTAAGAAGCATCTTCAAAGAAAATAGTACCCCCACCGATACCTTTCTTCGGTGCTCATTGTTATTATGAGACTTGTGCAATAGATTTTTTGTACTCATGAGTTCCATTGTGTGCCGACCATCATTGAATAACTATAAGAGCGCTAGCTTTCGGCTTCACCCAGTCTGAGGTCCGGCTCGGGTGACCCGATCGTGACAATCGCAGAGGTGCTCCCTTTACTCCCTAGCCGAACAATCGGGAACGTAGTGGTAAACACAGGAGCGAGGCAACCCAGCTTGCAAATCGCTTAAGTCAATGTGGTGCATATTGTGGCGTAATACACGAACAAGGAACGGAGCCGTACAAATATAATCATATGCAACAGGAAAAGCTTCATAAAGGAAGCCCCCAAGTAAACGGGGTATTTGAATTTATACGTCACAAACAAAGTTTGGACAAGGAAATTTTTTAGAAGCAACTTTTTTCCAAAAAAGTATAATGCTTGGTCGAACCAAACGCAAGTTAGAAATTAAAGCTTTGAGCATGAAAGCGACTTGGCTGGTTAATGTGTTCGGTATTGATGACGCGGTCCAAGCTTGATGCGGGGCAAGGTTCCATCCCTCAAGCCGGTCCCGAGGTGGCAGAGCAGAGAGCTTGACACGCCGAAGTGGTGACATAGCACGATCAATGCAGACCAGCAGAGTGACGCCGAAGTCCCCGGCATGGGGTAATGAAGTGTTGACGAAGCCCCCCGTCCAGCCGAGGTGATGCCAAAGGATATAGTCCGGCTGGATCATTTTCCTGTGTCACATAAAATAGTGCAAACCGGAGATAATAGTAATAATGATAATTAAAAAAATGTTGCATAATAAATAATTTATGCAAAGTGAGGAATAGAAGAAATATGGCCTGGCGCCGAAGTCAATGTCGATGCAGGGCGTCGGCGTGATGTAGTAAAGGTGTGGCAAAGCCTGAATTCACAGGTCGGTCCGAGCTCCAGATGCGGCGTTCGCCGGACTATGTACGGAAACTGATCGAACCACCACTCGGCCGTCGTTAATGCGGTCACCATTTGATAGACCTGTGTACATATCATGGACAAACCAGAGTAATAGTTCCTTGGGAAAAATGAACCCAAACAAGCAAAAAATACTGGGATTAATAGCACCTGGTTTATTTATTGTAGCAATCCGAAGGAAAATGATTCCCGAAATTGGGACTCGCTCCGCACACCCCTTGCCTGATGGGTGATAAAACGACGGCATGGCAATGCTGGTAAAGGTTGACTCGCCGAGGCAAAGCCCTCGGCCCAGCTAACATGACGGAGTTGGTCAGCTAGTAACGCCGAAGCGTCCGGAGTAGGTTGATGAAGAGATGGCGAAGCCCCCGGTCCAGCCGAGATGTCGAAGCCTCGATGTCAGCCGATGAGTCGAAGTAGGTCGGCGTGATGGACACCAGCTTGAAGAAGCAATAGTGCGTCCCTGTCGATGCAGGTCGTGACGTGGTCGATGCCGGCTTGATGAAGCGACCGTGCGGCGATGCCGGTATGCCCGCTCCGTGTAATCCGTGGGGCGGCGATGTTGATGATTTATCCTTCGCGGTGCCGGGCTCTTGTTCGGCTTGCCGAGATGATGATCCGAAGAAGTTGAGCTCGGCTCAACAAAGTGACACAGTGTCTAGCACAGGTCGGCAGCCGTGGAGTAATATTTCCGGACTGGTTTAACACCAGCATGATGTTGAAGACCATGTTCAAAATATCTTACAGTTAGTGGGATGTGTTCGGGAACAAAACACAATACCCCATACAAAACTTCCTTCAAAAGGGATGTCCAAAATTCCGTTCATAAAAAAGATGAACTCGGGTCGGATTCGTTTTCGCGCAGAAAACAGATCCGAAAAGTGATGCACTAATCGGAAGGTTCCCGGAGTTTGGACGGTCGGATCGAGCTGAAATTTGGAGGGCTGGTAGATATAGGAATTCTGCAGCCGATCAGCGGTTGGATCTTCCAAAGGACGTCCGAGCTAGAAGCTGGACACCACGCCCTAAACTCATCCAGATTCTCGTCCAGATTTGACAGGGCTCCGGTATATCGTGGATTGCCAGAGATTCCTCCATCGGAACTCGACGAAATTGTCCAGGGTTGTTGTAGACTCAATTCCGCACAATTCCACCAAAGCGATACTCGAGGAGGTGGTGGTGGCAGATACGAGTTTGCTGTCCAGAAAAATAGCACGGTCGCTTGAGGGCAATGTTGACGTTGAGCCCCCGAGCTCCATAGATGATTCCTCCGTGATCTTGATAGAGATCGGAGTTGATGTTTGATGAAGGCCCTCGTCCGGACATGGTGATCCGAACATGGGGCGCAATTCTTGGTCGAACCAAGGTGACCAGTTGAGCTGGTGACGAAGATGCCGAAGTCGCAGTTGATCTGCAGGCGAGCCATCGATCCTTTTGTCGATCACACAGCGGAACTCTCAATGAAAGCACCAATGTCGGTGTCAAAACCGGCGGAT